>NC_090265.1:645077291-645380322 GCF_040414725.1 Anabrus simplex | reverse complement strand
TGCACATCTGTGAAGATGGGGCCCTACCTAGAATGAAATCTCACCGGGCGAGTTGGCCGTGATCTTGCATCCGGGAGATGGTAGGTTTGAATCCCACAGCAGAACTGAAGATGGTTTTCCATGGTTTTCCATTTTCACACCAGGCAAAGGCTGGGGCTGTACCCTGTGTCGATGCAAAGTAAAGCCAGTAGCAAAAAAAAAACGGTTGAAATCTAATGTTGAAGACGGCACAATCACCCAGTCCCAAAGTCAGGGAAATTACCAATAAGGGTTAAAATCCCTGACCAGCTAAGAATCGGATCCGGGACCCCTTCAACCAAAAATAAGCCTAGTCACCAGTTAGCCACTGAGGCATTATTATTATTATTATTATTATTATTATTATTATTATTATTATTATTATTATTATTATTATTATTATTATTATTATTATTATTATTATTATTATTATTATTATTATTTGTTTGTTTATTTATTTATTTATTTATTTATTTATTTATTTATTTATTTATTTATTTATTTATTTATTTATTTATTCAATCATTCATTTATTCGTATCAGAAGCATTAATACTATAAATACATATATACTCTTACTGAATTATATACATTATATACAAAGTCACACTTATAAGAAAACGTCTATGCTACTTTTGCCCAGAAATTGGCGACATCCAGTGCATTTATTTATTTATTTTACATTTTATCGCCTAAATTGTACCACTCTAGTATAGTGATGGACAGAAAAACGCCCAACTGTTTGGAGAAAACAGTTTTCGGGTGGAAAACGAACGAACTGTTTTTAAAAGTTCCACCAAACAGTTTTTCCTTCAATAGAGTCCACAGTTTGTCTTTCACTGTTCGCTAGTGAGTAGACACTGATGTAACCTTGAACCTACCCGCGCGTTCGGAGCTATTCGGCCTGAAATCGGCATTGCTCGGTACTTAACCACTCCCATTCCCTCGCTGTCAAATCGACTGTTTGTCACATATTTAGTTGGCAGTGAGCCAAGAGCTGTTTGGAAAAGCAGTTTTTAGCCGAACAGTTCTTCAACGTTTTCGCTTATTGCTGGTTGCGGGCTGTTGGCGGCTGATGTACCGGTGTTCTCAAACCACTTTTAAAACGGAACGGTGTTAAGTTTGCCGAGTGCTGAGCGAGGCGAGTTGTTTTATAACATGTCAAAACGAAGCGAGGTATGGAATTATTTCACGAAAAGTGACAATGATAAGGCGCTTTGCACTATCTGCAAGCAACTTATTTCTTACAAGTCAACTATTACAAATTTGAAAGGACATTTGCAAAGAAAACATATAGCAATATATACTGAGCTAGCGTGTCATAGTGTTAAGGAGATACCTTCAATGGAAAAACGACCAAGTAGGCCTACAGTGGATAGAGAGGAACCTAGTATTAGCACTAGCAGGCCTGATAGCAAAGCCTCGACAGCTGATTCATGTGTTGCGCCTAAAAAACAAAGATTAATTAGGTCTTACGTCATTAAAAATGTTTCATCTGCCCAAAAGAAATTAATTGATCGTGACTTACTTGATTTATTTATTTTAGATTATCAGCCCTTTAGTATTGTTGAGGATAGAGGGTTTTCTAAACTTATGAAGTGGATCCCTGGCTATGAATTACCTGGTAGAAAGACTATTTCAAATGTGATGATTCCAGCACTCTATCATCAACAGTTTTCTTTAATAAGAGAGACAGTGACGAATGAAGCAGTGAGTGTGTGCATAACAACCGATTTGTGGACATCGTTAGTTGCAGAGAGTTACATTGCCATAACAGCGCATTACATCACGAAAGAGTTTTCCTCAAAGACGGTTTTACTGAAGTGTTCTAGTTTTTCTGGAAGCCATACGTCTGTTGCGTTGGCAAACAAAATTAAGTGCATACTATCCGATTGGAAGCTGCATGACAAAGTGAATTTTTCAATTTCTGATAACGCTAGTAATATAACAAACGCGTTTGAGGAAATTCTGAAGTGGGAACACTATGGCTGTTTTGCTCATAAATTAAATTTGATTGTCCA
This sequence comes from Anabrus simplex, assembly GCF_040414725.1. NCBI lineage: Eukaryota > Metazoa > Arthropoda > Insecta > Orthoptera > Tettigoniidae > Anabrus > Anabrus simplex. The sequence continues at coordinate 645,378,284 of NC_090265.1, read as the reverse complement.
GGGTTCTCTTCAGGAAATGCAAGTCACCATTGAGAAAATCAAAAAAGTTGTCAGCTACTTCAGGAAAAGTTCACTAGCAAGCGAAAAACTACTGAAGTACCAGATATCAAGTGGACATACAGTGCCTAAACGCCTTTCCCAAGACGTCACGACGCGCTGGAATTCAACTTTTTATATGTTGCGTCGATTTGTAGAACTCGAAGAAGCTATCAGGGCCACTATTGCTCTGCTAGATAAACATCTGCCCATAATAACTGGCGAAGAGTGGCAAGCGTGTCGTCAACTTTGCAATGTGCTAGCTCCGTTTGAAGAAATGACTAATTCTCTGAGTGGAGAATCATATATGACTGGAAGTTCTGTGATTGTGGTCGTCAGGTGCCTAAAAGGTATTTGCGAAAAACTCGGGCAATCAACCGAGTTCACAGAAGGAGTGAGGGCCGTAATTGCTAGCCTTATTAAAGGGTTAGGAGAAAGGTTCAAGAACGTTGAACACAACAGCACCTTCGCCTTATGCACTTTATTAGATCCACGCTATAAAGACCCCGTTTTTCAGGATCCTGCGGCACTAGATAACGTCAAAAAGAGGGTGCGTAATTTAGTAGTGGACCTAATAGAGAGAAACGCCCAGACCAGCGAGAAGCAAAATATTGACATTCAGTCCTCCTCACTTCCATCTACAACTGGTGCATTTCAGCCCTCTTGTCCAATAAGCGCTTGGAGCATTTTCAACGACATTATTGGAGATAAACGTCCTCAAATCAGCCCTCTGTCAAGAGCCAACAAGGAACTGGATTTGTATTTGAAAGATAACATTTTACCTCGTGTAAATGAAGCAGGGGAATCTAATTGCCCCTTAGATTGGTGGAAAAATCACCAACATGTGTATCCCAATTTAGCACAAATATTCATAACAAAGTGTAACATAGTGGCCACTTCAGTGCCCTGTGAAAGACTTTTTTCCCGAACTGGACTGATTGTTAATGAAAGGAGAACAAGGCTGTCATCAAGAAAGGTAGAAATGTTGATGTTCCTCAATGTAAATACGAAGAGTTAGTGCTTGAGTATTTTTCATAACGGGTACCATGTGAACAGAATAATAAAGTGTAGCATAGTGATCACATCAGTGCCATATTGAAGACCTACTTTCCCAAACTGGATTACTAATTAATGCAAAGCTCTCACAAAAAGAGGTCGAAACATTAATGTTCCTTAATGTAAATATGAATAATTAATTTTTAAGTGTTTTCCTAATATTGTGCATCTTAAGAATACTCTCGTTTTTTTTGTGTGTGTGTATTTATCTCACTTATCTATAACATTCTGTAACCTATTTTTTACAGTAGTTCTCGTTGAACAATAATCTTATAATGGTATATGATGAACATAGATACTGTATAATAATACTGCTATAGATACTTCACTAATAACAGACTGGTTAACTAAAACTCCGGATGTGTGGAACCGTATCGATGAGCAGACCGCCGCGATCACAAAACGCTAATAATGTTAGTTGATAGTCTAATGATAAATAAATGTCTTTACAGACTATATCCTTTGCTTAACAGTGAAGTCTTCACTCGTCTTATCGTTCTTCCCGTGTATCTTTCATACCGGTATTTCATCAGCCTTCAGCTTGTGCTGTCTGCCTAGACATTACAAAACAAGTTAGACTGAAAGGTGGTGAAAGATCTCATTTCCTGTCCTGCAGCCCCCTTGTGCATGTGACTCACTCGTCCTTCACAGTCTCGTTATGAACGAATGACCTGTTGTATTCAAACTGTTTGGGAAAACAGTTGTTTTTAACAAACAAACAGTTCGTTGGCATTTTCCTAAAACAGCAGAAATGACCACCACTACTCTAGTATATTATACAAAAAATTAAATTTTAAGCGCCTTCCCCTAAACTACCATTTCATCCAGGGCGAATAAAAGTATTCATAGCCTAGACTGTTGTGCCTTATTCCCTGACTTTACATATTGATTTTTCATTAAATCTTCACCTATTTTCTTGTGGTTCAGCACTAATATGGGCTTAGCAACTTAAATCAAAATTCATCTCTGTTACACATGATGAGGGTTTTTGGGTTTATGCCATGTCAGGAAAACAAGGTGAAACTCTTTATGTTTCCGCAGAGAACTTTGCTTTGTGTCTTCAGAAGAAAATCTTGACTGTTCCCGAGGAAGTCTTCTACAATAATAATTATTATAATTATTTTCTTGACACGACATAAGCCCAAAAGCCATATCATGTCTACAAGTACGGGCCATGAAAGCATCACTGTTAACAATATCTCTGTTATCATAGCCGGTGCGGTACAAATGTATAAGACATAAATGATCACAAATTTAATTCCATATAACTTCAGTTAAATAGTATTCTATTGATAAGCCCACTAATTACATAGATATTTGAGAATTAAATTTTAGGCCTTCCCCTAAACTACCTTTTCACTCAGCATGAATAAAATTATTCCCCAACTGTACATACCAATTTCCATTAAATTCTCTTCAGCATTTTCTCATTATTTGCGAACATACATACATACATACATACATACATACATACATACATAGGTGCTTTGAAAAGTTCTCGGAATGTACTAGAATTAAGTATCTTACCTTGGTGGAACTGCTTTTTATTTTTCAACATAGTCTCCCTGTAGACTAATGCATTTGGTCCAGCGATGTTCCAATGCCTTGATCCCATCTCGAAAATGAGATTCCTCCAGGCCTGCAAAATACCTCTCCAATTCGGCTGTCAGTTCGTCCCTTGTAGAAAATCTCCGTCCACCGAGGAAAATTTTCAGCTTGGGGAATAGATGAAAGTCTGATGGTGCCAAATCAGGTGAATAAGGTGGATGTGGCAACAATTCGTACCCCAGTTCATGAAGTTTTGCCACATGGCAATAACACTTGTGTGCGGCGGAGCATTGTCCTGATGAAAGATGACCTTTTTTTCCTTGCCAAACCAGGCCTTGTTTCGTGTATCTTTTCCTGTAGTTGGTCTAGGAGGTTTGCATAGTATTGTCCCGTAATTGTTTGGCCAGTAGGAAGATAATCTATCAGAAGAATGCCTTTTGCATCCCTGAAAACTGAGGCCATGACCTTTCCGGCCAAACGCACTGCCTTTGCTTTCTTTGGTGGTGGTGAATCAGCATGTTTCCAATGCTTTGACTGCTGTTTTGTCTCTGGGATATAGTAGTGGACCCAAGTTTCATCTGTAGTCACAAGCCGACGCAAAAAAGTTGTTGGTTGTACTGAAAATGGGCCAGACTTTGTTCGGACATTTCCAATCTGGTGCGTTTATTGTCCAATGTCAAGAGCCGTGGCACCCATCTTGCGGATAAATTTTCCATACCCAATTCTTCGGTTAAAATATAATATACTCGTTCAGAAGACATCCCTACAGCTTCAGCAATCTCCCACACTTTCAGTCGACGATCCTCCATGACCATTTTATGCACTTTTGCGATAAATTCTGGGGTCGTAACACTTTTTGGCCATCCACTACGCGGATCATCATCCAAGCTCTCCCGACCAAATTTAAACTTACTGGTCCACTTGGCAACAGTTGAAAATGAAGGAGCAGAGTCCCCCAGTGTGTTCTGAAAGTCGGCATGAATTTCCTTTGCTTTCATACCTTTCTTTACAAAGTATTTAATCACTGCTCAAATCTCAGTTTTTTCCATTGTCACAAATCACTACGCAGGAACAACAACAGTCGTCACGACGACACTCCTGCAGCTAGAGCACTGACGCGCCACGTGTTTACTCACAAAGGATGTTTGATTATTACGCGGGAACCTCATTGCTCTAGCACTGACATCTAGCGGTGATTCCGAGAACTTTTCAAACCGTCCTCGTACGTACGTACATACATACATACATACATACATACAGACAGACAGACAGACAGACAGACAGACAGGGACAGCGTAAAATTAAGAAGTGCATTTCCTTGTTACTGTGGATGCGACTGATGTAGAAATACCATTCTTTTTAAATACTGAGCAATGTACAGACAAAACTCTTATTTTATATGTATAGGTATATATTTCATACATGGAGAGTTCACCAGTGTATACATGAGAGAGATGTCAATAATTACTTATTTTAATATTATCAGTTTTACTTATTTTAATATTATCAGTTTCTTTAAAGACTGTTCTAAAATGATGGGAGTAACTTACCAGATTCAATAGCTTCCCTCTCACGTGTCATTGCTTCCCGTTTCATAAGAGGAGCAATAAAAAACTGGGCAAACCTGTCCATAGCCTCAGCAAGATACTTTTCTTGGCTTTCAAAATAGAAAGTAGTGTGTTCACATTCTGTTCCAGCATTATCTGAACCACCACGTTTCTGAAAGCATCATTTGAAAGGAACATTACATAAATTAAATAACATATTACATACAGAATTCTCTCTTTAAGTCCAGACTAACTACAATTTGAAAAATTAAAAACCGGTGGCTGAGTGGCTCAAATGATCGAGCCTGGCTTTCTAAGCTCAAGGAAACAGGTCCAATCCCAGCTCAGTCCAAGGATATTTGAAAGTACTCAGATACACCAATCTCATATCAGTAGGTTTTTCGGCACATAGAGGAACTTGTGCAGGACACAATTTCGAGCACCTTAGTGTCTCTAAAAACCGTAAAAGTGGTGGACCATAAAGAGTATTACTTGATCCTAAAAAAAAAAATATTAAAAAATTAAAAATTCCCAAACATGTCACCTCATCCGATGCTGCTGAAAATTATAATACAGCAATTTACAAAGAGCATGATTGTTTCCAGTGAAGTTACTTAGTGTGCAACTTTGGGCTAAAGTAAGGTTGTTGGGACCAGATATTCAGTATGAGCTCTGCAACTGAGAAAAGCTAGAAGAGGAACATAGATTTTTTCTTTTCTTTCTATGCTTCAATCACATCTGCATCAGCTGAGATGGAAGAAGTAGACGTATTCTTTACAGAGTGATGCTACACACCAGCAAGCATTTGGTGGGAATAGGTAGAATCTGAAGGTAGTGAGAAAGAGAGCAGAGTAGGAATAGAAGGAAAAGTGATGGTCAAGGTAGGATTCAGTGTATAACATTCAGTGTATACAAAACTGATTCTGCTATAATTGTGGCCCTATGAAAGGAAGAAATGAAGAGACTTGGTGGAATCAGGAGTAAACAACACATTAGAAAATTGAGAAACAGTAAATAGTAGATCACAAATACCGAAGTATTATCTTATTGTTTCATAAGATAAAATGGGGACACGGAAAGAGCCTCCCCGAAGAGTGTATGATTTACATTCGGGCGTTCCCTGGGCAGCAGTAAGCTGTTAACACCAGCTGATCTTTCCAATCCAGAAGTAACATCAACTATTATATAATGACATTCATAAGTCGGGAAAGGTTCTTTTCAGAACCAAAAATGACCATCATATCTATAAACATAGAAGGTATGTCAACTTGTAAACAACAGCTCTTACAAGAACTTTGCTAAACAACAAATTGTGATGTAATATGTGTACAAGAAACTCACAGGGATGTACACCAACCCCGTCCTAGAATACCAGGTATGAAATTGGCAGCAGAAAGATCGCATGGACGATATAGTAGTGCAGTCTTCGTCAAGCCAGATCTCCAGATACTCTCCACATCAATTACAGAAGAAAATTATATAGAATTGATCGCAGTGGAATTGAGCAATTCGGTTATAGTTTCCGTCTATAAACGTCCTAAAGTAACATTCTCATTCATGCCACCTAACAATCTCGATGATTGGAAGGTATCCTTCTTCACTGGCGACTTCAAAAGCCATAGCAGTATTTGGGGTTACGAACAAGACGAGAATGGTGAGAATGTTTTAGAATGGGCTGAGGAACACCATCTGTCTCTTATCCATGATAGCAAGCTCCCTTCTTCTTTTAACAGTGGTATATGGAAGCGGGGTTATAATCCAGACTTAATATTTGTGAGCGAAAAGATAGCACATCAGTGTGTTAAATCTGTATGTGCTCCTATTCCGAATACACAGCATCGCCCAATAATGTGTCAACTGGTAGCTGCCATTAAACCTCAAGAGGTCTACTTTAAAAGGAGATATAATTTTAAGAAAGCTAACTGGGAAAGATTCACCTACTTACTGGACGAGAAGATTAAACCACTCAATCCAATTCCAGAAGCATATGAACAGTTTAATAATATCATCAGGGAGTGTTCAAGAGCTACAATCCCTAGAGGATGTAGAACAAACTACATACAAGGTCTAACTCAAGAAATCTCTGCCCTCCTAACAGAGTATCATAAACTCTTCAAAGAAAACCCTTTCAGCAATGACACCATCACAATGGGACAACAAGTAATTTCTTCAATTTCTGAAATACAACGGGCACAGTGGTTAAGGTTGATGGAAGAGATTGACATGGGTAGAAGTAGTCAAAAAGCTTGGCGATTACTTAGACGACTCAGTAGTTATCCTAATAAAACTTCAACACATTCCAGTGTCACAGCAAACCAAATAGCACATCATCTTCTACGAAATGGACAACCATCAAATCCATGTCAGCTTTAGAATAAAGGAATTGAGAGGGATTATGAGCAGGAGACAGATACACTCACTAAACCTTTTACTTTATCTGAGCTGAACAGAGCAATAAATCAGTGTAAGAATGGTAAGGCTGCTGGCCTAGATGAAATATGTGTTGAGCAAATTAAACAATTTGGACCTGTTGCTAAACAATGGTTACTAGAACTGTACAACAACTGTATAAACACCTACAAGTTACCACGTGTGTGGAGGAAAGCCAGAGTAATCGCAATTCCCAAACCAGGAAAAGATCCAAATGATCCGAAAAATTACAGAACTATCTCACTGTTGTGTCATCTGTACAAGATCCTAGAACGGATGATCCTGGAAAGACTTACTGTGATCACTGAACCACTTCTTATCCCAGAGCAAGCAGGATTCCATAAAGGAAAAAGTTGTACTTCACAGGTCCTCCATCTGACACAGTATATCGAAGATGGATATGAAAATCATAAAATCACAGGGGTGGCTTTTATCGACTTATCTGTTGAATATGATACAGTTAATCATCGTATACTGTTGCGCAAATTATACAACATGACAAAAGAATTGAAGCCTAACCCATCTAAAACTCAGGTATGTACCTTCCATTTAAAGAAAAGACAGGCGTCAAGCAAATTGCAGGTAGTATGGGAAGATACTCAACTAGATCACTGCCCAACACCTAAATATCTACGTGTAACATTGGATCATGCTCTCACCTACAAACAACACTGCATGAACATCAAGCAGAAAGTGTCGGCTAGAAACAACATCCTTCGCAAGTTGTCTGGAAACAATTGGGGTACACATCCAAAGACGTTAAGAACTACAGCCCTGGCTCTGTGTTACTCCGCTGCAGAGTACGCTTGCCCTGTTTGGTACAGATCAAGTCATGCTAAACAAGTTGACATTTCTCTAAATGAAACGTGTCGACTCATTACTGGCTGCTTGAGACCAACTCCACGAGATAGAATCTACTGTTTGGCTGGAATCGCCCCACCAGATATAAGAAGAGAAGTTGCATCCATGAAGATTGAGGTCTAGGAGGAGTTTCCTGAATACAACCGAAGATTTAAATGAATCTGCTCAATCCACAAGGTTGAGATTATGGAGAACTAGAAATCCTCAACTTGCTGGTTGAATGCTACCAATTGAACATCTCCCTCCAGGACACGAGGAACATTGGTCTACGTGGAAATCATTGAACAGGCTTCGCACTGGGGTTGGTAGATCAAGAATCAATATGGTAAAGTGGGGCTTTCCTGGCACGTCCAGACAATGTGAATGTGGTGAAGACCAAACCACAGCCCATTTCATGAACTGTAATAAATGTCCTTTAAGTTGCACAATAGAGGACTTGATGGCTGCGACACCTAATGCCCGTGATTTGGCAAAATTCTGGGCAGACACTATTTGATATGTATGTCATAAAGTACCATTATGCTGTGTAAAACGTATGCTTCTGATACGAATAAATAAAAAATTAGATAAAAATGCAGGGTAACAACACGGCACATTATTTCCCCACAACAGGGGCAATGGGAATAAATATAGTACCATTTCAGAAGCTTCAAAATTTCCCACTTGGATGTTACTGTTAACCAATCGTATGCAATTATCTTCATATTGCCCGTATTTATACAATTACAATAGAAGACATAAGGATCCCACCTAATCAATACACATTTATTTATATGTGACTATTTATATATATCACATTGTGGAACTAATTTCAACCATAAATGATCATCTTCAGCCACTTATAACCAACTCTATATGTACACAAAAAACAATGACAAAACTTATAGATTAAAAATTGGCTGATGTGCTCATGAGTTGTGTTGTGATGTTTGATGTGTCTTGAAAAATCTGCATCAGTGACATTACAGGTATAAATTCTTAAAATTAAAATTACTCCTAATGACAGTCACATTGGATAAAATCAGAGACACATTTAATTTTTCAAATATTATTACTACATAAGATTTTAATTTTAGTAAATTGTAATACATGAAAAATTCTGATTCATGTTTGACCCATAAAACTTTCATGCCCCTTGCTGAACTATCTTAAATTGGTGTAAATACCCCTCTTATTTCCACTCTATATTGTATCCGAATTATGTCAATATATTTTATGAGTTTTGAGTACTGTTATCATTTAGTAAATTAGAACAGTATCACGTTAATTTTGCTTTCGCATTTTGGTAGTAATTTTAATCCGCTCTCTGAAGCCCTGCGTTTTCCACATTTGTTTTTGATTAATAACTCCGGCCGGGATACATTACAGGTAAGTTAATTTATTTATGTTCTTGATACGTACTTACTTGTGTGTAGTGTTTGATTTCTGTATGTATCCGATCTGGGTTGAAATTGTAATACAATTAGGACTATTTTGAGAGCTAGCCCAGTGACTACTTAGTTGTTCGGTTTATAGTATTACACATTCAAGGATTTCAATCCTGGACCAAGGGCTGGAATGGCCTCACAAGGTCAACTGAGAAGCTGTCTGATGTGAGACGTAGAGGATCTGATCAAGAAACCAAGCAATACAGCTGAGGATGCTATCACACTGCCCATTCACCCGAATAGGCATTTCTCTGAATCCGAATTCCAGAATTATATTTCCACAAAAACTTTTCCAACCTAATGACAAATAGTCTAGAAAAATTAAAAATCCTGAAAGATTTCTAAAAACGTAAGGAATAACAAGAAATTTAAGTAATGATTTATTATACAGTAATAAATATTCATACAAATATGTTGGCTATTTTCTCTACTTGGTAGATTTAAATTAGATGGTGATATCACAACGTTGTTGAATATTCAAATTAAGAGTGTAAAGTTGTAGCCTATGCAGCAAATGTAGGTACTGTGATCACTTGCAATATGCTTCAGCCTGGTTTTCACTAATTCAGCATCCACAGCCTTTCGGTTTGGAGTGTCGATATGTAATGATGGCCCAATCCCTTTTAAAACCTGACGGTCTTCCCTGTGTCCACCTGTAATAGCCCTAGCATGACATTCCTCATTCCGTATCTTTTACCAGTCCCTAATTGTATTACTCTACTTCTAACATACAGTAAATGTACCCACAATGAAGTACAAGTTTAACTCCTCTGGTGTAGGAACTAGTAATTTGAACCTTCATGTTTAAAATGTGTAGGAACGGAATCGACCATGGCCGCAATTAAGGTACAACCGCAACATGTCTCTGGTGTGAAAATGGGAAACCACAGAAAACCATCTTCAGGGCTGCACAGTGGGGTTCAAACCCACTACATCCCAAATACAAGCTGTTAGCCATGTAACCCAAACTGTACAGCCATTTTAGACATTGTTTAACTATAAACATCGTCCAAATACAGTTTCTGCAATTGGTCCACACTGTTCTTCTTCAACTGCATCTTTAAGTTTTCTGTACAGTTTTCTATTTCAACTCTTAGGAGCACTTTAGCTATATTCTTAACATTTTATCTTGTTCTTTTTCTTTGGTGTTAGAGTAATTGTGAACTTAAGGAAATCTTTTGGCCATTCACCTCTCCTATCTATTTCATTGCAGAGTGAAGTTATCACCTGTACACCTGTTTCCTTTATTCTACTGCTCTTGGCAGTTCCTATACACACCTTTTCATAATAACAAAGGTCTACCTATGTAACATAATGGTTAGCACCATTAGCTGCTGTCGTCGGAGGCCCGGGTTCGATTCCCAGTACTATCAGAAATTTAAGAATGACAGGAGGGCTGTTATAATGGTACATGCAGCTCACCCCCACTAGGGGTGTGCCTGAAAAGAGCTGAACCACTTCGGGGTGAGGACACAAGTTTACATTTATTTAGACTCTTAGGAGCACTCTGGCTATATTCTTAACATTTTATTTTGTTCTTTTTCTTTGGTGTTGGAGTAATTGTGAACATAAGGAAATCTTCTGGCCATTCACCTCTCCCATCTACTTCATTGCATTCGATTTCATTACACATTTTAAACAAGAAGGTTCAAATTACTAGTTCCTACACCAGAAGAGTAAACCTTGTACTTCATTGTGGGTACATTTACTGTATGTTAGAAGTAGAGTTTCGCCCAATGGAAAAACTTATTGGGACTGGTAAAAGATACGGAATGAGGAATGTCATGCTAGGGCTATTAAAGGCGGACACAGGGAAGACCGTCAGTAGATATTAACTTTAAATAGTTCATAGGTGTTTGTTTTAATATGCTGGGAGTTATGTGCTATTTATCTGTATATGTACACTCCAGTAACCCGTGCTTTCCGCAACATGTGATGTAGGCCGTAGCTCTTATTTCCATGTATGATTTTTTCCATTCTACCCTGCCCTGGTGTGTGGCATGATTAATTTAATACTTCAGCATGCTGTACTGTTTCGTGCCTGGCTGTGAGTCAGGTTAAGATAGAGTAGTTGATGATATGCGACTTTTTTTTTTTCACCACCAAAGGATAGGAATCAATTTAAATTTGATAGTGCAGTTCGAAACTCTTCGATTGAGAAGTGTTTAGTGTGCCGTTTGGCTGGGTAAGTTGGTAATCTACGTGATAATAATCAAAGAATTTTCAATTCTCGCTGAAATAGAAGACTATGGTTCAAGCAATAATGAAGTGTTTTTGACACATCCTTCAAAAAGTATATGTGACATTCTTTTCCAGGCCGAGAAATTAATTAATGGAAAACTGAACTCAAAATCGATGTGGGGCGAAATATTTTTTGATTGTATCATTTCCATAGAAAAAAAATGAGTTGATCTTTCAGGAGCTGGCTGTTGTCTTCAACATGTTATGGATATAATCCCCAGACTTATTTATCATTATCTGAAGTGCCGACTTTTCTTCATAACGAAGGAAATCCATTGAAATTTACAATCTCGAACATCCACCAAATCATTTTATTATTTTTAAGTTTCATATTCCGTATTGATTGGATTCAATGTAATAGATAAGAAAAATGTTCCACCGATCAATACATTTATTGTGGATGAATTATTACACTAGTACCGGTTTCGACCTATCTTGGCCATCATCAGCTAGCACACAAATTTACAGTCATGGGATAAATTACAAAGAAGTTACTTAAGAGCATCCGGATGTCTTTATCTTTTTTATGTTTTTATCAGACATCCGGATGCTCTTAAGTAACTTCTTTGTAATTTATCCCATGACTGTAAATTTGTGTGCTAGCTGATGATGGCCAAGATAGGTCGAAACCGGTACTAGTGTAATAATTCATCCACAATAAATGTATTGATCGGTGGAACATTTTTCTTATCTATTACATCCACCAAATCTTCGCGCAATCTTTCGAAAGTCCAGAAACAAACTGAACTGGTAAGTAGAGTATTACCTTTAAAAAGTTCATAGGTGTTTGTTTTAGCTGGGAGTTATGTACTATTTATCTGTACATGTACACTCCAGTAACCTGTGCTTTCCGCAACATGCGATGAAGGCCGTAGCTCTTATTTCCATGTATGATTTGTTCCATTGTACCCTGCCGTGGTATTTTAATTGTCATCTCTCATTGTTTTTTAAGAGATCGTGTATATACTTATCAGTTATGGAGTTTCCTCAGGCATCATTCCTAAGACCAGCTGATCGGTACTGTAGAGCTTGCTTACTCTATTCTTATATTCGTCATGTTCTCGCTATAAACGTACATAGAAATAGCCTTACCGAAATTTAACCAGTGACGAGAAAATATAATCTAACCTCTGAAATCAGTGATGCGCTCTGCCATATCTTGAGGTGTATTGCATTCTTACTTAATTTCAGGGTAGAGGATTAAAATTAAGTGATCTTTTAGTTAGCCTTTATTTCTAATGAGTTAACAACTGCTATTGACCACGTTATTTATGTATTTATTACAAAAACATGTTCTCCTCTTTCATTTCTGATTTTCTTCAAAGAACGGCAGTTGACAGGTATTATTAATCGACTCCAACATCGCCTTCGAATGTCTATGACAGAGCTTGCAAGTGCACATAGCAAGAAAACTATATCGTTCCAAAGACGACTGATCGCATTTTGTGGCAAACGTTTCAGTTTTCTTATTCACACAGCGTCACCTAACCTAACTTAACCGTAATATATATATCATAAAAACTTAGTTCAAGCACCAATAGAGAAATTGTAACCTTCTCGCTATAAATTTACATGACAATAGCCTTTCCGAAATGTAACCAGACACGAGAAAATATAAACTAACCTCCGAAATAAAAGATGCACTGTGCCATATCTTGAGGTGTATCCCATTCTTAATTAATTGCAGTATTTAGCATTAAAACGAAGTGATCATTCAATTCAGCCTTTATTTTTAATGAGTTAACAACTGTTAGCAGATACATTATTTACGCATTTATCACAAAAACAGGTTTTCTTTCATTTTCAGTTTTCTTTACAGAACAGCAGTTGGCGGGTTTTACTAATAGCCTCTGACATCGCCTTCAAATGTCGATGAGAGAGCTCGCTAGTGGTATAGCGAGGAAACAATACCAAAGATGATAGATCGCATGCAATATAATGGCTGGGTGCATAAATATCGGTAATGGAAAACATCGCACACACTTAATCGCTCGTAATAACGGATGCATCAGCGATAGGGCTCTCGCTGTAACCGATGGATAATACACAGTTTAATATAGGAATTTTGAAGGGACAGGAAAAAATATTATAACGGGGTTCTCGTTATATCCCATACTCACCATAGCGGACTTCTACAGTATATGAAATAAAATGCAATTGAGAAATACATAATTAGCCTAAATTTTAATCAGATTCTTTTTTAAGTAGTGTAAGCCAAGTTTGGTATCACACCAAGCAAATGCTGGGGCTGTACCTTAATTAAGGCCACGGCCGCTTCCTTCCCACTCCTAGCCCTTTCCTGTCTCATCGTCGCCATAAGACCTATCTGTGTCGGTGCGACGTAAAGCAAATAGAAAAAAGAAAAAAAAACAAGTTTGGAATTTATAACAAGATACTGTACAAACTTACCTTAATAAAAGAATCAAAATCATTTTCCTTAGGAAATTTCTTGCTACCCATGAATACCATATGCTCCAAAAAATGAGCCATACCAGGAATTTCCCAAGGGTCACTGAAGCTGCCTACACCAATGCACAATCCAACAGCAGCCTTAAAAGAAAACACATCAATTTGACTTCATCTCAGGGTATTATTTGTTGAAACAGAAGCACTAACACATACATATAAATACAAACTGTACAACCAAAAGACAATTATATAACAATAACAATCATAACATAAAAGGAAAAACAAAGAGGTCCCAATGTGATAAATTTAGACTCTATTGGTTACTTCCTGTCGAGCACAGTGCTTGGAAAAGTAGATTCTGCGTTGGTACCTTAATGTGAAGACTGTCTTAAGAAATGACAAACCACAATGGAAGGGTCTAAGAAGACTACAGAACATGGTAGAAGAACGAACTTACATGGTTGCTGACCAATAGTTAGCCACTTTCAGGGACTCAGGTATTGCTTACATGAGGTCTTCAATAGTACATGAAGTTGAATGCAGTTTGCAATGGAGAAGATGAGGCGTTGTCTATGGAGAACCACAATCACGTAACGGCGAGTCTACATGAAAACCTCACTTCAACAGGTTAGATCTACATCTTGTAACACCTGAGCGCAATCTGTTGAGAGATTTCCATGTTAACCGACCTTCTGTATGACCAGGATGCAGTTCTTCGATAGGAGTCAGCCATTCTTCTGAGCATCTGAACCTCCCTCGCCATTTACAAATTCGGGCTTGGTGTGAAGTCCCTACTGTGATATTCATTGCCAATTAACGGAGGTGTATGGACAAGTCGTCTGTTAGGCGCTGGTGTCGCAACTTCAACCTGGGGAGGGGGAATACACACGACAAGGAGCATTCAGGGAGACTATCTGTCATTACAGACCAACTGCTGAGCGCAGTAGATGAATGCGTGAGGAACGATCGGCGCGTCACAATTGATGAACTCTGTGAACATTTTCCTAATGTGTCTCGAACAATTGTTCATGAAATTGTCAAAGACCATCTGCATTATTCAAAAATCTGTGCCAGGTGTGTCCCTCGCATGCTTACAGAGGAGCACAAAACTAACCGTATGGCTGCAGCACTGACGTTTCTGGGACGTTATTCCGATGAAGGAGATTTTTTCCTGACTCGCATCATTACTGGGGACAAAACATGGGTTTGTTATGCATCACCTGAGAGTACACGACAGTCAATGGAGTGGCATCATGCTCATTCACCACCAAACCAAAAAAATTCAAGACAGTTCTGTCCACCAGGAAACTCATGGCAACTGTTTTCTGGGATCGCCGAGGTGTACTGCTCATTGATTTTATGGCCCATGGAGACACAATTAATGCTAATGCGTATTGTGAAACATTAAAGAAATTATGGCGGACAATACAAAATCGATGGCGAGGTCTATTGTCTACAGGCGTCATTCTCTTTCGTGACAATGCCACGCCTCATGCAGCTGCGATAACACAACAACTTTTGCAGCAATTCAAGTGGGAAAACCTTCGACCATCCCCCGTATAGCCCGGACTTGGCCCCTTCGGATTTTCATCTCTTTACGAAGCTTAAAGACTTTCTGGCGGGAAAAAGATTTGACAGCGATGAAGAACTTAAACGAGCCGTGACTACGTATCTCAATACACTGGCGGCGGAGGACTATGATGCTAGAATACAAAAACTCGTCCCACGTTATGACAAATGCCTAAATTTGCTTGGAGATTATGTGGAGAAGTAGTGTAAAGTATGCTCTTTCCAATAAAAATTTGTATATTTGTTAATATTTACTCCTGTGTCTTTAGTGCGCAAACGGGTACCACTTTCCGGATGGCCTTCGTAACTGTGTGGAGCAAAGACACTCTTCCGAATGTTGTAAATTTTGGAGCTGTCTCCTTACTTGTAATTGATTGGAGCAGTAGTGCTCTTTGTAATTGTGTAACGCTTGAGCTACCTAACTCATCTCTTAAAAACCATTATGTCTATTGTACCAGATTGTTCTTAGGTTTCATATAACTATTGCTATAAGAGCTGAAGACCTCCCCTTCTGTCTATCCAACTGTTATTTGTTAGTGTTTAACAAAGTTTAAAATCTGAAAAAAGAGAGAGAAAAAAACAAGGAAAGAAATAAAATTTCAAATTTTTAGTTTTAAATTAGGAACTGATCTTTCTCTGTCTACCCATTCATGCCCACACGTTCTTACACCTCTATGCTCCACGGAAAGCCCGTGTCAGTTATAATGACAACTACCCAGTACTGCATTAAATATTAAGACACACCGAGTGAGTTGACCGTGCGCTCAGGGGCGCGTGGCTGTGAGCTTGCATCCGGGAGATAGTGGGTTCGAATTCCACTGTCGGCAGCCCTGAAGATGGTTTTTCGTGGTTTCCCATTTTCACACCAGGCAAATGCTGGAGCTGTACCTTAATTAAGGTCACGGCCACTTCCTTCCAACTCCTAGGCCTTTCCTATCCCATTGTCGCCCTAAGACCTATCTGTGTCTGTGCAACGTAAAGCCACTAGCAAAAAAATATATATATTGAGACACAAAATGATGGTTGAGAAGTAATCACTACTTTCTGCAGTACAAGAATGGTGGTGTGGTCAAATCTTTATTCAATAAAATAAAATATTATACCATTTTTTCTTCCTGGGACTTGACCACTTTCTTGTGTTCTGGGAATTCTGTACCCTCATCTGAAGAATGCTGTTTATCCACTTCATCATCAGATCCTTCAGACTCGCTTTCAGATGACTCACTCTCACTTTGTTTATCTGCAACTTAAGTGATATTAAGAAGTTAAAACAGCATCCAGTACATAATTTTACAGTTCCATAAGCAAAATCATATTATACAACAATGTGAAACTTAAAAACTGTTTGTCAATTAAATACCTTTACAGGAGGAGTCATTGGCCAATGGTATATTAGGCTCATCAGAAATCAGCAACACAGTCAATCCATTCTCAAGCCGAAGAGCCCTATAGAAAAACAACATGATGTTGAAGTACTTTCTTAAAAATAATCAAATTTATTAACAGAAAAGAATGTAGGCCTATCACAATCCTACAGTAATTAGAAGAAAAATACAGACCTTATGCACAATAATAAAGACTGTTGTGTTGTTTTAAGGGTCAAAAAACTTATGGCTATCAGCCATAGAACTGAAATATGAACACACTTCCAGCCACACCCATATCAATTTGGTCATCATTTCACTTCATCTTCCGGGAGGAGGATCGGTATAAATATGGTTCTTCTTCATTTATTTTACCACCACTCTTCATCCCACCATCATGTTCCAGTCCAGATTTCATTCCTTTATGATATTCCAAATCAGATCAGCCACCACAAGCTGACCATTTTCTTGCGTCCTGAGAATTCTGTACCCTGATATGAAGAATGCTGTTTATCCACACCATCGGCAGATCCTTCAGACTCTCTTTCAGATAAATCACTCTTACTTTATACCTGGACTCACTCCTTTAATGTGTAATTTGATTGTTGAGCTATTCTTCTTTTATCTATCCTTATAACATCTCCAAAATATCTCAGTCTATTTTTCTCCTTTTTATCATTCAGCTTCATTCAATATCCTTTTTTTTTTTTCAGTGGCGAGGTCATAATAATAATAATAATAATAATAATAATAATAATAATAATAATAATAATAATAATAATAATAATTTTAAGAACGGAAGTCTCGGAAGCTTTATCAGCATTACATGTGATAATTACATTACAGGTGATAAATATCATTTTTGATCCGTATTGATGATATTTGATTGGAATAATAACAATAATTTATTAATTCGACCACCTAATCAATACAATAAGTCTTTGTTGATTTACACTGACATGTTAACTAAAATGGTGCATGTTTCTCCTAGTATATAGGCATCATCAGCCATTGCCTTAACCTTGAGATAAAATCAGGCACCTGATTTACATATAAATAAAATAAAACTAATTTTTAAAAAGCCTTGGAGAGACTTGAACTAAAATTAACATATAGTAAAAGACTTGTACAATGTTGGTTTTAAAGATATTGCAATGAGCGAGGAGTTTACAATTGGTTAAAGTATTTGCAATATTGACATTAGAAGGCTACTATTATAATTAAAATGAACAAAGCAACAGTCTGTTATAAACAAGTGGTAAGATTGCTATAAAATTATGTTTTATTATTATGCTTTATCAGCATTCTGAAAAGATCACAGGCACCATCAGGGAAAGGTGATTAAAGCTCTATGCCCACATTCTCAGAATGGACGACGACAGGCTCACCGAAAGGATTCTCAACCGTGCTCTCTCAATGAAAGTGAAGAACAACTGGCTTAGTGGAAAACAAAAAGACCTTCAGGAAATTGGCATCCCATAGGAAATTATTCAAGATCGACTCCAACTCAAAAAAGCAGTCGACAACCATAATTTTGCTGAGAAAATGAATACCAGGACCAATAAATCATGGATTGAAGAACAGAGGAAAATTTTCAGTGCCCAGATGAAGAGACTTTGGGAGAAGAAACAATCAACATCAGCTAAATAAGTTCTATTGCACTCCACAGATGGGCTTAACGTTGTAAATAATAATAACGACAATCATTATCATCATCATCTTGAAATATTAGAAAAAAATAATCATTAGAAAAATCCTGCATGGGGGTTTGGTTCTGAATTGAGTAAGAGCTAAGCATAACCCTGCGTGAGACACTGCGGTGGGGGTCCTCAACTCCGACATGGTGCGTCCAAATGGCTAATAGGGGAATTTCCGTACATATGCAGGACAGATGTGAATAAGGCATAGAAAAATAAGCACCCACGGATCAAATGAGGTAAAGGAAAAATTGGTAAAAAGGCCTCGAAGGCAGAAGAGGACATAGCATATAAACTTCATGGTTTTGATCTATACTGAATTGTGATTACAATAATAATTATTAAATTAATATCGCATGGTCCACCTTTTTCAATACTATATTATGCAATATTATTGAATTACATTACTAAACTTAGGACTAGTTTAGGCCTTGGCTCGCTATCTTCAGCCTTAATGTAATAGGCTACATCTAATAACTAAACAAATGAAAAAACACACAACTGACATGAAAACTAATGTACAAACACACAATTAACATTAAAATCTGGGATGAACTAAGTGTAAAATCTGAAAAATAAATTAGACTCTAAATTCTTAGCATCTGGAGTATGTCCATCATCCAGACTCTTTCTTGTATTGATATTCATAGAACTGTTAGTTCCATCACTGCTAATGATTACAATTTCAACTGCAAAACAGGAACTGGTAAATGATGATTCTGCAGTCAGATCATCAATCACCAAATCTAACTGAGTGGTGTTAGCAGTATGCAAGCCACTGGATGCCACTGTAAATAACCACCAGCTGACGCAGAACTGCTAGATGGTGTTTCCACATCAATCAACATAAATAAAATGAAATGCTCCTGTAGTACTTGTTAAAATCATGCTGAAATGCTGTTGGACATTGTCAGGACGGCACATGAAGATATGGTGTAAAAATTGACACATTCTTAATTTGTGGCTGGTATATATTCGCAATTCATTGTGGTGTCCATGAAGTTAACCTGAATAAATGATAGATAAAATTAGATAAAATTAATGAATAGAAGGCGAGAGAGAGTGTGTTAGTCAAATGGCATAGGTTATATGAGACTTACCTCTCGTTGTGGCATGTGGTGCATGGTGTATTGTGTGTGCCTCATACTAACGGTTATGAGATTCAAAGGAAAAGGAAGGGGCGGGGCAAGGAGAGAGAAACGGGGCGAGGCGGTAGGGCAAAGGGAGATGTCAGGGAAAGGAGAGGAGGGGGTGGAGGGGAAGGGGGCGGGGAATTAAGGCAGGGCCGAAGGATGTGGGGAAAACAGATGGCTCCTGAGCAAAGGTGCTTTGAATATTATGAAAAACTGAATTATGACTTGCTGGTTTGATATTTCAAAAAATGGGAATTAGAAGGTCAAATAGGATATTCAGCTTTTCTGAAATGTCATTGAGATTATGATTCAGGTTAAAATATTGATCTATATGTATGAAGCAGCTTTCAGTAATGTTAAGGATGGGTCCTTTGTTGATGATTTTGAGAATTTCCATACCTTGTTTTATGTCTGTGATTTGGTGATTATAGTCATGCTTATGCTGTCCTACAGCTGAAAATTTATTGTACTTCAGGGCATTGACGTGTTCCGAGTACCTTATATTAAAATTCCTCCTGGTCTGTCTAACATAAGAAGAATTACAACTGTTGCAAATAATCCTGTATACTCATGATTATGAAGAACTATTGAACTTGTTTATGGATGTGACGTTATGTAAGACTTGTGCATTCCTATTGTTGGTTTTGAAAACTACTCTTACATCATGCTTTTTACATATGTTGGTGACTTTGTAAATTTGTTCATTGAACATAAAGATAGAAAGGGAGGAGTTGTTTTGTTTGTCTTTTTTCAAAGTGGTAGAAGGCCAATATTTATATTTATTGATTATTTTTTCAATAAAGAAACTGTTGTATCTATTAGATTTAGCTATATTACGAATGGTGTTCAACTCATTTTTGACGTCTTTTTTAGACACTGGAACATTGAAGACTCGGTACACCATGCTCTGAAAATCTTATATCTTAAGTAGCTTGGGTGCCTGATAATAGTTAAGTCTAAAAAATTAATTTTCCGTTCAATTTTGGATTCAAGTGTGAATTTTATATGCAGGTCAATGTTATATTCTTTCACCTCTTCCATTCCTCGTCCCCAGTCCATATTTTCCTAGTATGTTATCTTCCGTTCCTTCTCCGACTACAGCATTCATGTCTCCTAGTATAATAAGGTTTTCCTCACCTTTTACTCTACTAATAGCTTTTTCTATTTCTTCATACATGTGTTCTATATCCTGATCATCGTGACCAGTTGTTGGCATGTAAATTTGTACTATAATTGTATCTCTTGGTTCTGTTTCTCGTCTAACCAGTATTAATTTTTCAATGAATTGGACATATCCTTTCACTTTTATGCCCATTTCTTTATTTAGGACTATTCCTACTCCTGCTTGACCTGGTTTGTCAGATGATGTTCCTGAATGAATAATTCTGATATTGCCACTCCAAAAGTCTCCTGCATCTGGCCACCTGACTTCTGACACTTCTAAAATGTCAATCCTTGTTCATTTCATCCCTTGTTTGAAATTTTCCAACTTTCTACATATTTATAAGTTCCAATTATAAATTCTGGGGTGTGCCTTCTGGTTAAACACTAAATGGTACAGCAAAGAGCTGCAACTTTCCTTTCACAACATCAAGGTCCTGAAACCTCCTATCCTGTACTGATTTGCAAGATACTACTTATAATGACACCTAACATTAAACTGTTTGCAGACAACATGCATGCCTTTTACACATTAAGCACAGATCTTCTCCTTCATGTTCATGACTTAGGAAACAGTGCCATTTTTTCGGGTCAAATCTGCCGTAACTTTTCCTCTTACCACTCTCATCTTGTGTTGTCCTTTTATTTCACGAGGCACGAAGAGATCTGGCTTACTCACCCCTGCTATGAGCAAACATACTGTCAGTTCAACTCCCCTCCTTCCCGCCTAGAGAGGAGAAGTTCTGCCCGCACATGTCCGAGGTCATTTCTAGGCAGTGCGATATCTCACTGAGGGCACTGTTTGACATACCTGGACTAGACAAAAGAGTGAATAAATGGGTAGCTACATTTCTAAAAAATAGAACTCAGAGAATTTGAGTACGTAATCCTGTAATGATTAAACATGTTTTTTTATGCATATAAAGGATATGAGAACAGAACTGGAAACTCAGATAAGGCTTTTTGAAGATGATGTTAAGCTGTAAAGTAGTAAATAAGTTACAGGATTGTGAGCAACTGTGGAAAGATCTCAACAATGTTGTGAGATGGACAACAGACAATAGTATGATGGTAAACAGGATGAAAAGTCAGGTTGTACGTTTCATGTACTGTGTTGACAGGGTGGAAATACCTTACAGGGGTCACTGTAATGTACTTAGGTGTTAATATATGGAAAGATCTTCATTGGGGTAATCACATTAACCAGGTTGTAAATAAATGTTATAGAGCTCTTCACATGGTTATCAGAGTATTTAGGGATTGTAATAAGGATGTAAGGGAGAAGTCGTATGAACATGTCCGTATTTTTCGGTAAGACCTCAATTAGAGTACGCTTCCAGTGATTAGGCCTACTTGATACAATGGGAAAAGGTCCAAAGGAAAGCAGCACAATTTGTTCTGAGTGGTTTCCGACAAAAAAGTAGTGTCATGAAAATGGTGGAAACTTTGTGCTGGGAAGACTTGGGAGGAAGAAGATGAGTTTGCTTGAACTATCAATACTAACTATGATGCTAATAGATTATAGAAGATGAGTTACCCGACCAAATTCATTTTTAGGTAACAGGATTATTATATGTAAATTCTATAGTGCCTGTAATTGTCTATTTGACTAGTAAATGCCTAAAACCCCTGATCTTGCTTTTAAGGAGACCGACCGACTGACTTGACAAACATTCTCTTCTGAATAACATCACATTATATGACGATGGACATTGATGTCACTCTTCAAAATATTTTTCACCAAAATATTTTTAATGTGTTATTTTTTAGATGTTTTGTATTTTTCAGTTTTTATTATACCAATTTTGACTATGTAATAGCTAAGGAGTAAGGTCAAAACTAGTACCATTAATGTTTCAATGAGAATATAGCCAATTTCTTACAAAAATATAGTTATATCGTCACTCATATCACTTTTACCCCATTTAACGTAGAATACTTGTCAATACACATCATTCTGAAGTACGACATAATTTAATCCTCAGTAATACTTGGTT
Organism: Anabrus simplex; assembly: GCF_040414725.1. Taxonomy (NCBI): domain Eukaryota; kingdom Metazoa; phylum Arthropoda; class Insecta; order Orthoptera; family Tettigoniidae; genus Anabrus; species Anabrus simplex. Next base: position 645,355,808 of record NC_090265.1, on the reverse strand, counting down.
CCAGCATTCTAAACAACAGCTGTATATGTGGACGAGATCTGAAAGTACTGGAAGGTATCAAATAGACTTCATTATGATTAAGCAGAGATTCAGAAACCAGGTGTTGGATTGCAAGACTTTTCCAGGAGCAGACATGAACTCTGACCACAACTTGTTGGTCATGAAATGCCATCCAAAGTTGAAGAAATTGAAAAAAGGAATGAATGCAAAAAGATGGGATCTACACAAGTTGAATGAAAAGAGTGTGAGGGATTGCTACAAGAAATATGTTGCACAAGGACTAACTGAAAAGAGGAAGAATGGACTATCGTGAAGAATGAGGTCAGCAGGCCTGCTGAAGAAAGGTTAGAAAGAAAGTAAAGATCAACTGAATCAATAGGTAACTCAGGAGATACTACACCTGACTGACAAACGACGAAAGTATAAGAAAGCAAAAAATGAGAAGGGCAGAAAGGAATACAGGTGATTAAAGAATGAAGTAGCATAGATAAAAAGTGCAGTATAGCTACTGAAGAATGGCTGAAAGAGAAGGCAAGAATGTTGAAGGTTCTATTTTTTCACAACTGGCTTTACGTCACATCGACGCAGATAGGTCTTAAGGTGACAATGGTATAAGAAAGGTCTAGGAGTGGGAAGGAAGTGGCCATGGCCTGAATTAAGGTACAGCACCAGTATTTGCCCGGTGTGAAAATGGGAAACCATGGAAAACCATCTTCAGGGCTACCGACAGTGGGGTTCGAAGCCACCAGATGCAAGCTCACAGCTGTGCGCTCCTACCTGCATGGCCAACTCGCCTGGTTTTGAAGGTTCTATGGTCATAGGACAGGTAGACACTGCATACAGGAAAATCAAGGAAACCACTGGGGAAAGGAAAACTAGGTATATGAATATTAAGAGCGCAGATGGAAAACCACTTCCAGGAAAAAAAAAACAGAAAAATGGCAGGAACATATCCAACAGTTGTGTCAAGGTAAATATGTATACGACCTGGTTCTGGAACAAGAAGAGGCTAGTGATGCTGATGAAATGTGAGACCCAATTTTGAGATCAGAATGTGGCAGAGCTTTGAGAAACCCAAATAGGAACAAGGCACTGGGATTTGATGACATACCCTCAGAATTACTGACTGTCATACGAGAAACCAGCAAGGCAAGGTTATTCCGTTTAGTGTGCAAGATGAATGATACAGGAGAAGTGCCATCTGATTTTAGGCAGAATGTTGTTATACCTATTCCCAAGAAATTAGATGCCGACAAGTGTGAAAACTACCACACCATTAGTTTAGTATCTCATGCCTGCAAAATTTTTAACCGTATTATTTACAGAAGAATGGAAAGACAAGTTGAAACCGAGTTCAGAGAAGATCAATGTGGCTTCAGAAGAAATGTAGGAACACGTGAAGCAATCCTGACTTTACGTCTTTTTTTTTTTTTTTGCTAGTTGCTTTACGTCGCACCGACTCAGATAGGTCTTATGGCGACGATGGGACAGAGAAGGGCTAGGAGTGGGAAGGAAGTGGCCATGGCCTTAATTAAGGTACAGCCCCAGCATTTGCCTGGTGTGAAAATGGGAAACTACGGAAAACCATTTACAGGGCTGCCGACAGTGGGGTTCGAACCTACTATTTCCCGAATACTGGATACTGGCCGCACTTAAGCGACTGCAGCTATCGAGCTGAGTCTAATCCTAGAGGATCGAATTAAAAAGGACAAGCCCACGTACATCTAGAAAAGGCAATCAATAATGCTGATTGGACCAAGCTATTTGAGATTCTGAAGGTGATCAGATACCGAGAAAGAAGAATTATCTACATTTATTTTTTTTTTTTTTTTGTTGGTAGGGGCTTTACGTCGCACCGACACAGATAGGTCTTATGGCAACGATGGGATAGGAAAGGCCTAGGAGTTGGAAGGAAGCGGCCGTGGCCTTAATTAAGGTAAGGCCCCAGCATTTGCCTGGTGTGAAAATGGGAAACCACGGAAAACCATCTTCAGGGCTGCCGATAGTGGGATTCGAACCTACTATCTCCCGGATGCAAGCTCACAGCCGCGCGCCTCTACGCGCACGGCCAACTCGCCCGGTGAATTATCTACAATCTGTACAAAAATCAGTCTGCAGTGATAAGAAACGAGGGCTTTGAAAAGCAGCAGCAATCCAAAAAGGAGTGAGGCAAGGATGCAGTTTCTTTCCCTCCCCTCCTATTCAATGTTTATACAGAACAGGTAGTAAAGAAAATTAAAGAGTAATTTGGAAAGGTAATCACAATCCAAAGAAAGGAAATCAAATCCCTGAGATTTGCCAATGATATTATTTTATGTGTCTGCAGAAGATCTGGAGAAATTGCTGAATGGTATGGACAGAGTCTTGGGGAAGGAGTACATGATGAAAATAAATTAGTACAAAACAAAAGTATTAGAGTGCAGTCAAACTAAGTCAGGTGATGCAGGAAATATATTAGGAAATGATGTCTTAAAGGAAGTAGATAAATATTGTTACCTGGGTAGTAAAATAACCAACGATGGCAGAAGTAACAACGACATAAAACGCAGACTAGCACAAGCAAGTAAGGTCCTTCAATATAAGAAAAGAAATTTGCTCACTTCGAACAGTGGTATAGGAATTGAAAATATATATTTTTTTTTTTGAAGACTTTCATCTGGAGCGTGGCATTGTATGGAAGTGAAACATGGACGATAACAAGCTCAGAAAGAAAGAAAATAGAAGCTTTGATGATGATGTTTGTTGTTTAAAGGAGCCTAACATCCAAGGTCATTGGCCCCAATAGAAGCTTTAGAAATGTGGTGTTACAGAAGAATGCTGAAGGTGAGATGGGTAGATCAAATCACGAATGAAGAGATACTAAATCGAATTGGTGAGAGATCAGTTTGGCTAAATTTGATAAGAAGAACTGACAGAATGATCAAAGATTGTCTCTCCTTAATTTTCAGTAGATGAACGTGCGAATTAAACTCAAAATTGAAAATGTTAGATTGCTAATTGTACTGTACAACATGAAAAATGTGACATGTAGGCTACAATACTACGACAGCATTATCTCTAACATAGATTCTCTAAAAAAAACCAAGCCAATGAAAAATATTGTGTAAGTCCAGGATTCGCCAGCACGGGCTCCTTGGCTGAATGGTCAGTTTAGTTGCCTTGGGTTAGATGGCCTCGGGTTCGATTTTCGGCCGGGTAAGAGACTGCGTGTTTGTACTGTCCCAAACATCCCTGCAACTCGCACACAACACTATCGCCCACTACAAAAACACACAGTTCCCATACAAGGCACGTAGCATCCACCCTCGTTGGAGGGTCTGCATTACAAGGATTGCTATCATCATCATCATTATTATTATTATTATTAATTTTATTACTTGAATATATTAATAAAGTGTAATTGTACTGTTATTAACTTGCAGTGAATAAGTACCAATACTCCACCTATTACGTGCTATACCTAACATAATTCGAACTTACCTATATTCCTTTTTGTCACTTAAGGATTTTATTGGAGTAGGTAAGTATTTCGAAGAAATCGGTGACTTTTGGCTACTGCCTTCTAATCCCGCAACGTTTAGATCAGGAATATCACTCTTTGTTAATTTATGACTTCCAACATAACCTCGACTTTCGTCATTTGATCTTTTGGACATCTTCATCCATTTACTGTGGAAAGACGACAAACGGCGAATAAATGTATACGTTGGCAGGTACAGAGTGTTTTCTTAAGGTTACACTTTATAAATTTTTATGGGATTTCATACCCATGCCAGACATCTACAGGATTGTCTGACGAGGTTTCAAACTTATGGAAAACATAACCTACGGGTTGCGTATGCGACGTTCAACATGGGCAACACGTGCGTAACCCCACCAAACGGGTTATCGTGCAACTATAAAAAAACAGCAAAGAGAATGATTGGAGAGTAGTAGTGTGGAAGAGGCTTCGATCCAACGAGCTAAAAGAGTCTTCTTGTCTTGTCTTGATCGTATAATTTAATGGGCTTCGCTTGGGAGCGGTATACCCAGCCACGCATCCTCTAAACAAACCCAAAAGATGGAGAAGATGAAAAAGAATATGTAAAATGTAAAAAAGGGAATAAGGAATTCAACTACATATCTACCACACAGGAAAAGCACAAGGACACAAGGTACTAGACTTCACGCCAAAGTGACCGATACTTGGCGACTTCTACCAATCACAAACAAGACCAGGTCGACACATAAGGGGAAAAGGAAAATCAACACCACCGAACCTACAGTAAACAATTAGTGTCATAAAGGAAATTCGAGAGGGCAATTACCGTAGTAGGCGTGGGATCGAGTATCCAACACGTCAATTGAGTGGGTAACGCGAAGTGTGTACGAAAAAAAGGTTGTAACCATTTACGCCTACTAATTTCGAGTAACGGACATTGAAAAAGTAGATGATTAATGGTAGCAATCGACGTTCGACACTGACAGAGGTTAGACGCGACCAACTTCATCCGAAATAATTGGTCCGGCGTGCACATGTGGTTAAGCCGCAAACGGACAGGATTCGTAATATGACGTCGAGTATAAGGATGTTTTGTAAACCACGGAGAACGTGGGACATTCGGGAGAATTGTGAATAAGTGCCGTCCTTTTCGACACGCGGGGTTACTCCACTCAGTCTGCCAAATCTGTCGTAGAGTCTCGCAACAACCGCTCCAAAATTCCATGTAGGGCAACATCAAATAAAACGCCACACCCTGACCATGCGCAGCAGCCTGAGCTAAACGATCAGCCTGTTCATTACCAGTGATATGGGAATGACCCGGAACCCAGATAAATTTAATCTGTTTACCTCGTTGATGAAGATCGAAACAATTTTTTCTGAGATTCTGAATGTACCAATGAGAGCGGTAATTGGGATTGTGTAAAGCCTGAAGTACACTCAAGGAATCAGAAGCAATAGTGGCAGTTTCGAGGCGGGAGTACTTAACGTATAAGAGGGCTTGACGGATGGCGAAAGCTTCAGCCGTAAAGATAGAAGTCTCCGACGGGAGGGAGAATTGTTTACCTAGAACAAGATCTGGGGAGAAAAAGGCCGCCCACACACCTGGGGGGGTACAAAGAGCTAAAAGAGGACTAAGCTCGTTGCTTCAAGCTTCGATCCTTCGAGCATAGAAATTGTATGCTCGAAGCTTCGATCATATATTCAAGCTTAGCCTACAAGATTCAAGTCTAATAAGGGAAGAGGTCGGCCGGAGGGATCGGTCAGACAGAGGCAAGGAATACGCAGTATAATGGGGACATTCTTGTATGTTCCTTGGCTGCGTCAAACATTTGTTCTCGTTGCTTCTTGGCGCGCTGGCAAGGGTTTTTTTTTCTTACAATGTATCAAACTAACGATGACCAAGGGGGGTGAGGGGGGGGAGTCGCCCCGCCCGCCCCCCCTACTTTGTGGAGAAAACATAACATTTTTATTCCATTTTAGCCGGCTGAAACTAGGGATTATCGGTATTATTAAAATAATTGTACGAGCCCCGTTATCTTATCAGCTATGTTCCGTAATAATAAATTTGGAGCTTAATCTATCAGGAAAATAATTTATTGTACAGAAATATTTCCTAACAACATTATTGACAAAAGCACTTCCACTGGAACATAAAAACATACGCACTTGCGCACTTCACGACTGTCATCTGTTTTAAAACAAAACTTAAGGGAGGGTTGTCATGATACCAACCACTACAAACACATAACAGGATAGAAATCAAAATTCTCTTAACATCCTCCCCACCTTGCAATTTTGTTTACACTGATCCACAGATAAACTTGCAACACAATGAAAATAGACAGCAGCATTCTACAATAAAACATTACAATATTTTTTCATACAATGCTTGTCTCTTCTGGAGTATTTATAAGTCCAAACGTTTTGGTGTTTTCACTATTCTTCCACTTCTTGTAGACTTCACTTGTGGATTTGCCACTGCATCCGATGATCCGTGCGAAGCCTTCTCTGGATGTATCTCCAGGATAGAATCTGGCCGATTGCTCTGCACTACTGCAGATTCATCTGATGAGGCGACTTCTAACGGATAAAGCCTTTGAACTGGCCGCACCCTCTCGCCCGCAGCCGTTCTCAGTTTGACAACCCTGACGACGCCATCCTTACCAGGGTACACCTCCTGGACGACACCTAGTGGCCAATCGGCTCGTTTGATGTCATCAGCTCCGATCAGCACAACGTCTCGAACGTTCACTTTGTTGGATGTCCTACCTCCCTGTTGAATAAGAAGAGCCAGGTATTCTTTGCGGAACCTCTGCCGAAGATCGTCCCGCAGTTTCTGTAGATAACGCCATCTTAATTCTATTCCTTTTCTGTCGATGGCATCCAAATCTGGCACATCAGTGCTGGGTATCTCATGAAGAAAATCAGCTGGTTTCAGTGGTTTCGGAGCATGTAACTCATCGGATACATATGTCAATGGCCGTGAATTTATAATAGCTTCACAGTCACACAGTACCGTGCTTAACTCTTCGCAAGTAACCGAAGCCTTGCCCAAATTACGACGAAGTAGCTCTTTCACCATTCCAATAAACCTTTCCCACCACCCTCCCCAGCAGTGGGAGGGTTGAATTTCCAAGTTATTCTTTCTACAACACAGCTGGAAACTATTTCTTCCCAGTTTAACCCTTGCAAAGCGTGGTTAGCCCCTGTGAAGTTTGTGCCATTGTCGGAGTAGATAACCGACACCCTGCCCCTGCGAGCAATGAATCTTCGTAAGGCTTGTAGGAATGCGTTTGTTGACAGAGACCTGACAAGCTCAATATGAATTGCTCGATAGACGGCGCAGGTGAATAACACGATCTACGCCTTTTCTCCAGTCCTCAGATACAATGGTCCAGCAAGATCTACCCCGGAAACACTGCGGTGCAGTTAACTCGCTTCTTGGGAAGTGGGGCAGATTGTGCCTCCATTGACTTGGACCGATACCTCTTACATCTGACACAGCTCATTATGATTCGCCTAACCAACTTTCTTCCTCCTATGATCCAGAAGTCTTCTCTAAGCATTGTTAATAAAGTTTAAAGTCCAACGTGCTTAGACAGGCAATGTTTTTCCATCACCATTCTCTCAACGACAATGTTATCTGAAGGCAGCACAATGGGGCACTTGAAGTTTTCTGTATAATCACCGTAGGCTAACTTTGTTCTCAGCCTTAGAATTCCCTAACTATCTTCAAAAATCTGAGTTTTCTTTTTCATCTTTTGCTCTATGATCTCTCTGTTCTCTGTTTGAACACATCTTATCAGACACTTTTCTGCCTCAACTACTTCTTCTACAGATAGTTCTCCATTCCTTTTGGCATCTCGGTTTCGTAGGTTGTAGACAAATCTCAGTGCCCAGCCAATCAGGCATAACGTTCTATGGTAACTAGAAAAATAGCAGAGTCTCGATGTAAACTCTTCCTTATCAAATACTGCATTCGTTACGAGAATCTTTCTCTTCTCCTTGTTGACTTCATCCTCAGGAGCCGCAATGTCCAATTTAGGCCATCGTTCAGTGTCATCCTTGAGCCATGTGGGACCTTCCCACCATTTACTTTCTACCAGAAACATTGCGCTCATGCCTCTGGATAGTAGGTCAGCAGGGTTTAAAAACCCTGGAACATGATGCCAATCCTTCGGGTTACTGAACTTGCGTATTTCCTCACAACGATTTCCTACGAATACACTCCAGTTTCCTTTCGTCTTGATCCAGGTGAGCACCACTGTAAAGTCACTCCAAAAGTACGTTTTACAGTCTTGGAGGTTTAATGCCCTTTTTACTTGTGTGCATAACCAAGTGGCTATGACCGCAGCTAACAACTCTAGGCGGGGTATAGTTATTGGTCCTAAAGGTGCAACCCTAGCTTTAGCTTGGACCAACTGTAATGAGTCAATAGAGTCCTTTTCTGCCCTTATGAATATACACGTAGCATATGACAACTTGCTGGCATCAGCAAACACATGAATAGTTAATCCCCTGCTATCAAATTCCCATGGTACAAGACTTCTTGGAATCCTGCATTGTTTCAACAAAGGTAAGTGTTTCACCCAAGAATGGAATTTGTTTGTTATTTGTTCTGGTAATTCCTCGTCCCATCCACATTTTTCTCTCCAGGCTTTCTGCATCAATAATTTAGGGATTAATGTTACTGGACACAGAAAACCAAGTGGATCAAAAATACGTTGTACAATTGACAGCAAGCTTCTCTTAGAAGTTGAAAGTGTGGTTAGCTCAACTGTATTAATGATACAGAACATCTCATCTGACCGAGCATCCCACATAAGACCAAGTATTGAAACAATGTTCTCTGACTCTGATTTTTCTGGTGAATTGCTTATCCACCCTCTTAATTCAAAATGTGCTGAACTCATCATTTTAGTAGATTTTTCAATGAACTCGCTCATCTCTTCTTTGGTTTCACAGCTAGTGACACAATTGTCCACGTAGAAAGAATTCTGCAGCTTCTTGGCCGTTTTCAGATCTTCAGCTGAAACTTTACTCAGGTGCTGCACTATCGTTGCTCCTAATAGGAATGGGCTGCACGTAACCCCAAACGCTACTCTGCAATGCCGCAATGTGATGACCTCGCCTTTGGAGTAATCTTTCCACCAGAGAAATCTTAGAAAATCCCTGTCATCCTCATAGAGGCTTATCTGTAGGAATGCCTTTTTAATATCAGCCGTGACCCCTATGGCATGCTTTCGAAACTGCAACAAAAGTTTGGGAATAATCTCGATTAGATTTGGTCCCTTCTCCAAGCATTTATTCAGCGAATTGTGTTGTCTGTCCTTTGCCGAGGCATCAAACACGGGCCTAATTTTGGTAGTTAAACTTGATTCCTTAATTACTGCTCTGTGCGGTAAATAGTGGCCTGACGCCTCGTCATTCTCATTTACAGTCACCACAATTCCACATTCTATCCACTACTGAATCACCTCATCATAATATTTAAGCTTGTCCAAGTTTACCAATTTTCTAGTGACTGCTTCCAACCTCTTCTCAGCCAACTTCCTGTTATCCAACAATTCTGAATGGCCATCCTTCCAGGGGAGACGAACCTCGTATCTCCCTTCTTCATTCATCCTTACAGTTTCATTGAAGTGTTTCACGACTTCCTCTTCCATCTCTTTCTTTGACTGAAACTCTGCAGGGTCCTTTATGCCAATAGTTTCTAACTTCCACAAGTCTGATATATCCATTGCTTTACCACAAGTGAGACTGACTAGTGACTGATTGCCCTTAGGCAGATCTCGCTGACCCATCACTGTCCAACCTAACCTGGTTTCCAGTGCATACATATTTTCATCCAGCTTAATCAGAACTCCTGTAAGCAGCTTCCCCAAAACATCTGCTCCAAGCAACAAATGCACCTCTGGAACATTGACCCCAAAATCTGTTAACTGAATGTTTCTAGTTGCAAGAACAGGGTAAACATGTTGTGTTTCTAACCTTGGAACATAACCACATATTTTCTTCTTATCAAGCACCGAGACTGTGCATTTGAAATCCCCTTTTAGTGCTTGTAGTGTTACAACATAAACATTATGGGTCTCTTTGCTAGTTTCTACACCTCCAAACAAACAATGAGACATCACTTCCTTTCCCAGTTTTTGTAGTCCTAACTTCCTAGCGCTTTCTTTGGTTATGTAAGACATTTGTGACCCAGAATCTAATAAAATTCGTGCAAGCTTAACCGGTCCTTCACTACCAGAAACCTTCACAACAAGAGTCTGTAATAGGGTTTCTGCATTTTGATAGGCAGTTAAAGTCTCAGTGTTTTGATTATTTTGATTATCCTTTCCCTTTGAACTTTCTCTCTCCTCTTTCTTAGTAACTAAATCAGGGCATAAGATAGCACAATTATCCCTTTTTAAGCAAATCATACACTTCACAAATGCTTTACATTTGCTCGAGTTATGCCCCTTCCTTAAACAACGAAAGCAAGCACCCCTTTTCTTCAAAATATCCTTCTTCTCTCCATTCTGAAGATTCCTCACTTTAAAACAATCAGCAGATCTATGGGAACTCTTGTCACACCAGATACAACCTGTTTCAGTTTTCTGACCCTCACCTGAGTACAAAGCAGCAGCAGTGGGAAGTCTCTCTTGTTTACCTGGCTTGCATAACACGTCATCCCTCTTCACAATAAAACTAAAGCGAGCAAGTGACAAACGTTCTTCGCTCTCCACTTCTTGTTTTATAAACAGTAACAACTTGTTCAGGTGATGATCGTGATCATTTTCTGATATATGAGATACACGAACTCTCCCCTATGCCTTCATAACCTCTTCTGGTAATGCAGACTCCACCAAAGGATACAGCATTGCTGCATACTTAACACTAGTGACTCCTAAAGATTCCAAAGCTCTCAGTTGTGTTTCTAATTTATCATAGAGGCTTCCAATACTAAGGGTACTACCTTCGGTAGCTTGAAGCAGAACAAGATTTAGAAGTTCTCGGACATATACTTCTATAAGTAATTCTTCCCTGGCATACCTGGATTTCAGGTGATCTATTGCTTTTTGATAGTTCGCTCCGGACGGAGGGAAACTCTCAACTAGCTCCCTGGCCACGGAACCTGGAACAGTAGCCTGTAGAAGATACTGAAATTTATCTTCCGGGTCGATATCACTATCGTCGTTTATTTTCTTAAACTGTCCCCAAAAACCAATCCAGTTTTTTATATCTCCGTCGAACTGTTTAAGCTGTAGCTTGGGTAAACTGAAATTCCTTTTCTTCGTCGTCTCGATCTCACTCGCTAAGGCTTCACCTCCACCAACAGATAAATTCACTTGAAAATTACTTTCGAACCTAACCTTAGCTTGTAGCCACTTCTCCCGGTACGTTTCTGCCGTGTCGAATTCCTTGGCGTCGTCTTCTTCTGTCGTTTCTTCGACACCCCTAAGTGCTTGAATCTTTTCATCCAAAGATAACATCCGCATTGCCTTATCTTCTAAAATACGGAAGTATGTCAACATTTCTTCCGCATCTACGACTGCTTCAGATATTTTTGTTTGAAACTCGCCATGTGCTCTCGTAAACAGTCTACGTATTTGTGATCTTTCCTTATTATACTGTTTAAGCTCCTCCATCTTAACTATGTCCTGTCACGGTCGCCAGAAAATGTTCCGTAATAATAACTTTGGAGCTTAATCTATAAGGAAAATAATTTATTGTACAGAAATATTTCCTAACACCATTATTGACAAAAGCACTTCCACTGGAACATAAAAACACACGCACTTGCGCACTTCACGACTGTCATCTGTTTTAAAACAAAACTTAAGGGAGGGCCGTCATGATACCAACCACTACAAACACATAACAGAATAGAAATCAAAATTCTCTTAACATCCTAACTCTTTAGTTTATTTTATTTCATTATTACCAGAAATACGTACAAAATGTCGTTCGTTGCGGCTAATCGATTTGCATAGCGCCGCTTTAAGTAGTGGAGACGTTTCATGTGCTATGAAAAAGGGTAGCAGAGGTACGTATGTCTTTTTGCCAAGATCAAGGACACTGAGGTATGATTCACCGACTGTCGCGCGCATTAATCCGTCTGGCAGTCTCTTTATTGTCTGTTAGTTTCTTTGTGTGTAGTCAAATACTAAATGATTTTTAATTGTATAATCACGCCGTACTTCTATTTAATTGTAATACATGTATATTGTTCGTTTTGGGAAAGTTTTATTCTTTACCCCTCTGTGGAAATTCGCCCAGAGAGCATATAAAATGCACCACTTTGTAGCTTTTCTTCCAGTTTACATGCATGTACCCCGGCCGCTATATCCCTCTAACCCGGGTACTTTTTGTTGTCCGTAATTTTGTCCACACCCCCCCCCCCACACACACACATACTCAGTTTTCATTCAGAATCGCCGCTACTGGATGTATCAGTGTTCGTCACTAAATAATCTTAAAATTTAGTGATATTCCAAGAAAAGTGTTATGCGCTAAACAAATTATGCAGGAAGATAATGACATGGGAACTGATAAGGACCGCAAGTATTAAAAAAGTCATGACCTCGCATCTGTGTTGAGGTCTCCTTCTATGCCCCTTAGAAATCAATCAAATACTGTACTGAGCTGCTAATGGTACGTAACACCAATAATATTAACAAATATGGTAGGTACTCTTAATACATTCAAATTTGAGGGTCCACATTATTTAGTACCATAAATTTCACGCTAAACCTGTGGTCCTGTAGCGTACCGTATTTCGTGGTTATCTTGAAATTGATTGAAGGCCATGATTTTCGAATCCAGTCGGCAATTTTTATTATGTACGAAAATTACTTCATTGTATTATTGGCATAAGCCTGAGTACCGATCAAACTTTTTTTTGTTATTTTGCTTTACGTCGCACCGACACAGATAGGTCTTATGGCGACGATGGGATAGGAATGGTAAGGAAGCGGCCGTGGCTTTAATTAAGGTACAGCCCCAGCATTTTCCTGGTGTGAAAACGGGAAACCACGGAAAACCATCTTCAGGGCTGACGAGAGTGGGGTTCGAAACCACTATCTCCCTATTACTGGATACTGGCCGCACTTAAGCGACTACAGCTATCGAGCTCGGTACCGGTCAAACTAATTAAATACATACGGTATGTAGGCCCTATGATAATTCTTCATGCATAAAGTTATGAAGGAGACTTTACGAAATTTGAACACTTCTTCCTTGTCAGGAACATTGTAGTTCATTCACGTAACCCCAATATGCACGGTATTGTGTAATTCTACCTTCAGATGTAAAAGAGAAAATTCCAAGTACAGCAAAAGCGAGATAAGGAGACAAGAGCATGAGGTGTGTTCCCTTGTAGAGTTCGGGAAGATCGGCCGTACCGAAGCAGCAGAAGAAGAGGAAGAAGAAGGAAAAATAATGGACCAAAATTCTTGTTCCTTAATTAAATCTCTCTTTCCAGAAATCTTAATAAAGCATGCATGTTGTTAAGTTGCCTGCATCCTCCCTCAGCCAAAGAGAGCCTGCCGCGACTGCTCCGCGAGGCTTTTTTTTTTTACGGGGGCCCCCCGTAGCTCGCTCCCCCGCCGTGACCATCGACTCAATCTACATGGCCTCCGACATGCTATTAATTTCTAAGTAGAAAAGAGATAGCTGGGTAGAGTAGGAAGTGATACAAGGAGTATCTGCCTGTTTCCATGTCAGACACGTTACCAAGCGAGATTGTGTTAGGTATATGGTGTTGAAGTATGGTATTGAAGGGTCAGGGAAAAACCACATAGGCAGAAAGAAGAACGAGCCTACATGTAAAACCTGACATCTTTTGATAGCACATGCAAGGATGTGGGCTGGATAAAGACCAGAGGTTGTGTTAGTTAGGAATATGTGTCATGCAATCATAACCATTTACCTAGCTTTTGTCAATTATTATGGGGGATCAGTCCTACTTGTCACTGCCTGGTGCGGCTCGGGTCCGCTGGCGTCTGGGCTTTGGGCCACAGGTTAGTCCCTTGGTCCAGCAGCCAGCAGTCCCTGGTGCCAAGTCTCCTTTTAAGGAGAAGGGGAGTAGTGCCAAGCCTTACTTGTTGTAAGGGGCATCTTCTTTCCCGCCTGATGACGTCCCTTCTTTGCGGTGTTGATGTCACACACTTGTCTCTGTAAATATATACACACATCCTATTATATATACATTATTACTTTTCTTCTGTAGAGTGCGGGCCGCTTTTCCGCTCTCGTGTCCTGTAGAACAAGTACAATTACAATTAGTAGATTAATAGTTAATGGTATTAGCAGGGGTGGGTTTTTCGTCCACTCCTTTGTCGCTGGTGGGGGCGGGGTTGGATTGGATCGTCTCTTTCATGGCTGTGTTGCCTTCGTCGTGTTGTATTTCTTCTCTCAATCCTCCCTCGCTTGGCTAAATCTGTAACATAGTAATAACATAATCTAGGACAAGGATGTAGGTAGTAAACAAGCATGCACATATATACAGGTGTTGTGGTGTGTGTGCATATTGTTAAGTGGTGCGGTGTAGTGAGTTGGTGTCAGTTTTAAGAGCGAGGGCGATTTTGGGCCCCCGGCCTCCTGGCCCTGTGCCTGAACAGAATGTGTTTCGGTGTGGGGTATTTGGTGTATAGGTCGACGTCATAGCGTCCTATTCCACTGACTAGTGGGTTGACCTTACTACCCCATGACTTCTTGTACATTCGGAGTGTTTGCTTTCGTATGTGTTGCCTTATGGAGGTGACTTTCGCAATTGCGCGTAGGTGGCGTATTGGTGTGTCATACGGGAGTCTAGCCGCTGCTCGAATGCATTTGTTTTTATTAGTTCCAGCTTATCCAGGTTCGTCATAGCAGTGTAGCCCCAGGCGGGAGCTGCGTACGTTATTATCGGCCTAATTAGGGCCTTGTACATGTTTATTGCTACTCGCTTGTTAATACTGGATCTTTTATTCAGTATCGGATAGAGCTGTGCCAGTCGTGCGTTTGTTTTCCGCTGGATGTCTTTAATGTGATATAGCATGGTTAGTTTTCTATCTAGGACTACTCCTAGATATTTGAAATTGTCGTGCCATGCTATATCTCGATTAAATAGTTTGAGTGGTTTTATGTTGGCTGGCCTATGTGTGCGTCTGTTCTTCCTAGTAAACATCACAGCTTGGCATTTATCAACGTTGACCTTGATACGCCATTTGGTTAGCCAGGGCTCGAGAGTTCGCAGTGCTACTTGTAGTCTCTTTCGGGCGCATGCTAGCTGAAAGTGTTGTACTGTGATAGCAGTGTCATCCGCGTAGAGGTGCGTGGTAGTGAGTTCCGCTGTCGGCATGTCATTCGTAAATAGAATGAACAGGATTGGCCCTATTAGTGACCCCTGGGCTACGCCCGCCCTGATCGGTCTCGTGCTTGACAGTGTGTTATGAACATCTACTTGGAACTCTCGGCCTTCTAGGTATGATTTAATTAATCTTATGTACCCTGGGTGGAATTCGAGGTCTATTAATTTCGCTAATAGGCCTTCGTGCCAGACTTTATCGAATGCCTTCTGGATATCAAGGAATACCGTGCCTGTGTCTCTTCGCTTGTTTAGTCCGATGGTCGCTTGTTCTAGGACCCGGGTAAGCAGTTGCGGGGCGGAGTGGCCGTTTCTAAAACCGAATTGTTCGTTCCGAATGATTCCTCTTTCCTTGATATGTGCTATGAGCCTTTTCAGCAGTATTTTCTCGAATACTTTGCTGAGGGCGTCCAGTAGACTGATGGGCCTGTAATTATTAGGGTTAGATTTGTCCTTGCCTGGTTTGCCGAATACAAGGATTCTCGCCTTTTTCCACTGTTCGGGATAATACTGCAATTGAAACATTGCATTGTATATTTTAGTGAGTAGTGCGAGGGCTTTCGGGGTTAGCTTTTGGAGTATTATGTTCTGAATCTCATCTCGGCCGGGTGCCTTCTTCGGGTTAAGGTGACCTATTATCCACTTAATTTCGTGGATATTAGTCTTCTTAACCTCGGGCTTAGGTGCGTTTGTTAGGAATTCCGCTACCTTGGCCTCTGTTTGCCTAATGAAGGCGGGGTCCGACGGTTCGTCATTGGGCTTAAAGGCCTCTTCAAGTGAGTCGGCTATCACCTCTGCTTTATCTTGATTTTCATATACTGGTCCGTTAGGTCCCTTAATTGTTGGGATCACGTGTGGTTCTCGCGTGAAATATCTCGCTAAGTTCCACACCGGTCTGGTATTTGTGTCAAACGTACTCAGTTTGTTATTCCAGATCCGAGACCTATGCTCCATTATTTCGGTTTCGATTTCAACCCTGAGTTCATTTTTACGTATCCGGTCTTCATCGCGGTGGTGTCGGGCTCAGTTGCGCTTGTGTCTGTTGCGCTGGCGTATTAGATCTTTAATGTGGGCCGGTATTTCAATGTTAGTGTTTTGTCTAGGTTTGTGTACCGGGATGCTCGCAGTTGTGGCTGCCTGGATCGCATTTACGAGTGTTTTTAGGGATTCATCCGTTTGGGCTGGGTTTACTATTTGTATGTCCTCAGTCCCCTGTAGGAGTGAATCGAGTTTTCTTTCGAATTTATCCCATTTGGCTGCTCTATAGTTGAGTCGGCGCTTGGGGTTATTCTCGTATTCCTCCGGGTTCGCTTCCAGTGTAAATATTACTGGTTGATGCCTCGACCCTAGGTCGTTAATGACCTTTACGGTGTGTCTTTGAGGAATATTTCGCAGTAGGGCGATGTCCAATATGTCGTCGACCTGTTCGTTTGGCGCTAGGAACGTGGGTTCACTGGGGGCTGTTACCACATAGTTCTGGGATAGCATGTGGTTGTACAGCCTTTCGCCGTCTGCGTTAGGTTTCAGGCACCCCCAGCTGGCGTGTTTCGAATTTAGGTCCCCTCCTAGGATCGTGTTTCGATTTTGCCTTAATACCGATTCTATATCTTGTGTGTTAAGGTGTTTAGGTCTGGAGTATGCCGATATTACATTGACGAGTGTTCCTCGCACTGGTATGGCAATTCCGCACGCTTTGAGCTCGACCAGTTCTGGTAAGTCTATTTCCATATGTTTAATGTCCTTCCTTACCAGAACTGCCACACCTCCGACTCTATTGGCCTTGTCGCTTCGGTGTATTTTATAGCCTCTTATGGTGAACTTCTTCCCCGGTGGGAGGAAGGTTTCTGTTAGGAGAACTATGTGTATGGTGTTCGCGGCTAGGAAGGCTTCGAGCTCATATTTCCTGGATCTGACGCCTTGGCAGTTCCATATTAGAACTCGAAGCTCCTGCGTGTTATTGTTATTATTATTGTGATCTTCGTCGTGTTGTTCAGGCATCTTGGGATAGGAGGTCAGCGATCGCATTAACCAGGTCCCTTAGCCAGTAAAATGGGAGCATGTTGGCCATCATTACCCCAGTGGTAATGGCTGCCGTGAGGTTCAGGTTCGGAAAGAAGGTTTTCAGGATTTCTTCTATCCTTTCCCTGAACGCCTTTACTGCCATGTTTCCCTCTGGTTGTTGAGCCTGTGTTAGTGTTACTGGTGCAGGTGGTGAGATGGGTGTGACTGTTGTTGTGCAGGTTTTGGGGGTTGGGGGTGGGTCGGATGCTGTTTTATTAGCGGCAGGTTCCTTGCGGGGGGTGGAGCTGCCCTGGGGCGGGCCCTGGGGCTGCTCCGGGGGAGCGTGCGTGGACTTAACCTGCCTTAGGTTGGGTCTTTGGGGTAGGGCCTTCTTCCTGTTTTTATTTTCGGAGGTCTTACTTTGAACGGAGGTGGCGGGTGCTTGGGCTGAGGGCCCGTTTTTGTGTGTACCCTCCGTCCTTGGGGGTTGCAAGGTTACTTTGCCTCCACCTGAAGGGTCTAATTTGCCTGATTGGCCTTGCTTTCGGCCCTTGGTGCCTGAATGGCCTGTAGGTCCTGATGGGTCCTTTTTGCCTATGGGGCCTGTTTGTTGTTGTTGTCTACGTGAAGCGTCTCTGCCTGATGGGCCTGCTGGGGCTTTAGGGTTGCCACGCTTTTTACCCTTAGGCCCTTTGCCTTGAAAGGCGGCTTCGTAGTCCCTGCGGCGGGGACATTCTCTATTGACGTCCGAAACGGGGGAGGAGCTTACGGTCAGCTGTTTCCAATATGGCGGCGAGATAGTGACGGGAAGTAAACACGACAGTGATCGGGTGTGCGTCTGTAGGATTTATTAAGTATTAAAAATGTCTTTGGTGTCGTATGCGTAACTGTTGAGAGTTGTCGGAGATTTCACGCGTCCATTGGTGGAAGGGAAAGAAATATTCAAGCGTAATTACTTGATATGTGTAGGTAAAAAGTTTGAAACCGAAGATGTAACTGGTGTTGTAGCGTTGTGTTTACAATCATCCCACATCGATTCAAAACCGCAGAAAGTTAATGTTGTCTTGAACAAGGGGGTGAAAATGTGAAGTGCAACTGTATATATAAAGCGGGTTTGTCAGAGAAATGTTACCGTTGACACGCTGATTCACCTGAACAGTTAAGCTACTGTAATTTTCCACTGTTAGAGGTTATGGAGTAATTTGTTGTTGATTTGGTCCATGCCAAAGCCTTAGCCACGTGACGGGGGAGTTACCTGTTTTGTATACTGTAATCTTGGGGAAGAAAGAAAATAATAATTCTACTAAGTAAATGTTGTAAAGCAAATAAATCCTAGGCTTTATACAGGCTTGTGTTGGAACAGCCCACATTAACTTAATGTTCTTCCATTTTTACCATCAGCACAAAATTTAGAACTTAGAACCGACAATAATAAGTATAAAAATTATAACTACCTACAGAATATGCAGACCAAAGTTGGAAAATTATAATTTAAGAGTACTATAACCTCTACAGTCACAGCTGTTTGGGGTTAAAGAATACTTGGTTTGTCCAATTCTACCAAATAATTAGGTTATGGTTTCTAATTTAAGATGACCGGGCGAGTTGACCGTGCGGTTAGGATCGTGAAGCTGTGAGCTCGCATCCGGGAGATAGTGGGTTCGAACCCCACTGTCGGCAGCCCTGAAGGTGGTTTTCCGTGGTTTCCCATTTTCACACCAGGCAAATGCTGGGGCTGTACCTTAATTAAGGCCACGGCCGCTTCCTTCCCATTTCTAGACCTTTCCTTTCCCATCGTCGCCATAAGACCTATCTGTGTCGGTGTGACGTAAAACAAATAGCAAAAAAAGTTAATTTATGATGGAAAAATACTACATATTTTCTTTCATTGTTAGAAGTATTTTATAGGCAATTTAAATGCAGCGTTTAATTACTACCAGTTAAAGATATTACTCACATGTAGATAGTTAATTTACTGTCTGCTGTTACACATATGAAGAAGTTTACAAAGAGCGGATTACATTCTATGTGCGGCACAGAAGTATTAGGCTACAAGTTTATCAGTATTTTTGATGTAGCTAAATCTTTGTGAATACAAATTAGAGACAGTACCTATACCTACGCTGTGGAAAGAAGTCGTCTTCACGAGAATGCAGACTGCACACTGTCATATATCGCGTAACGCGTTTTCCAATTGACAGCGCGGAAACCCATCTTTCTCTCTGAACCTTTTGTACAGGAAAGTAGTGAACAGATTTCGTATCCGTTTTATACGATTTACAACCGTATACAGAGCAGTACCTCCTCAAATTTGACAATTTTCTTTCTGTTTCCATCACGACGTCAATGCTTCGCCATGTAAATAAATCTCACCAGTCACTATGTTGCAGCTTCAAAATTCTACCGCGTGGCTGCGCCATCCAACTTTTCTGACGTCAATAATTAGCCGCGTGTTTCCCCTCGCAGTTGGCGCACTTTGAGTACGCTGGATCATTGCCGTGGGGGCAGTCGCAGGACAGGTGGGAGGCGGCGCATCTGCGTCATCTGGGATCCAGCTGACATGTCGCCCCTGAGTGCCCATGCCTCTGGCACACCCCACATTGTGGGCCAGTGGTTTGCGGGCGGTACGGTTCGACTGTCACCAGCATGTTCTTCAGCATCCGCATTTTCCGCAGACTGTCCGCTCCCGGGGTATCCGCCACGGCAACTAGGAAGAGGCAGCCCTTGGCTGGCCTGTTTCCTGTTCGCATCCTGTGTACAGTAAGTGCTTTGATACCCTGGGCTTGCATGGCAAACCCGATATCACCTGGCACATACGTGTTATTGGGCGTTCTCACCACAAATCGCTTTACTGTTGAGTTGTACAAACTTGATATTAAGCCCTTTCAGCACTTTCATAGCGATTTCATAGCTTTCGAAGCTGGACATATGTAGCCGGATCGCTTCATGTGCCTTTATTCTCGGCTTGGAGAAATAATAATTTCTCTGCTCATGTGTCAGCTTTTTGAGAAGCTCCATTTCGATAAGTTTAATGTTGTTACTGTAGACCGTAAGGGGTGGGGGGTCGACCCCTTACGGGTGGCTGGTTTACTTGTTTGTGTCTGCTGAGGTCTTATCTGTTGTGCCTGTCTCGTGTTAGTGTCTGGTGGTGGCATGATCGAGCTGTATGAGGTGTCTGTGGAGCTTTCGGATCGGGTACTCGGTTTCCGACTCCCGACCTGTTGGGCCTTGCGGCTCATAGGCTTGGTGTCTTTCCCTTTCTCCTCGCCTTTTCTCCTTCTCCCACTCTTGGCCTCCCTAAAACTGTCATCCTGGTTTCCCGGCTGGGTGGCTGGGTCCAAGGTTTCGGTCACCCCGTGCCCGCAAGGCTCCTCTCCCTCCGTGCCTTCAGAGTCGGCTTCCTAGGATGTACTTGATACATCTATCACCAGTCGTGCCTTATCTGAGTCTGAGTCCGATTCACCGGCTTGTCTGGGGAAGGGGGGTAGGACTTTACGTGGCGCCTTCCGCCGAGTCCTTCTTTTCTTGCCCTCTTTCCTTCCCTTGGGCGCCGCCTCATCGCTCGGGTTGGCGGAACTGGGTCCCGCTTTCCCGGCGTCCAGCTGGCTTGCCGCTAGGTTGGGTTTGAGGGCAAGGTTTGTGTTGGGGGGAGAAGTAGTCTCCTGTTTGTGTTCAGGTATCTCCCCAGTCACTTTCCCAAGTGCGAGTTCCGGCACTTCAGGGTCGAACCCCGGTTCCCGTTCACTCGCACATAACGTCAGGCCTCCTGGTTCGCTTTCCCCGCGCTGCGCGCTCCTTTCTCGGGGCTCAGCTCGAGTAGAGCCAGCCGGCCGAGTGGGCAGCAGCTGCACAGGTATGTGCTGGCCAGCGGCTACTGACGGGGTGGTTATGGGGGTTGTCCTGGTGGTGGTGGTGGTGGTCGTGTTCGTGGTGGTGGTAAGCGCAAAGTACTGCGTGGCGCACCCCGTTACGTGAGGTTCGTGCGTCAGGTTTACTTGCACAGAATCAGGGGTGAAGTCTGTTCTGTGCTCCTCTGGCGCATTTCGCTCACTGCTCACGGGGGGCACGCTGTGTTGGGTCACCACCGGTCCCCGCTCGGCCGGCTCCTTGGCCGTAGCGGGGGCCGTTAGCTCTGAGCTGCGCGCTTGCGGTCGGCCATCCATGTACTGACCAAGGCCTATGTTGCTTAACTGCGGTGATGGGATTTTCACCGAAGTACACAGCATAGTATGGCCGTTGGCAGTTTGGGATGGGCTCACTGGAGACATGTTAAGGAGTAAGCCCTTAAGGATGGCCCTGTGTGATGATATAGGGCTGGTCAGCCCTGGCCTACTGAAAGTGGTTGGCGGAGGGGTGCGCTGTGACAACTGCGCTATACCCTCCGCTGGTGGGCTGACGGCCGTGGAGTGAGTGGCTTGCCGTGATAACGGCTGCCCCTCACTCTCCGTCAATTCCTGCAGATCGTCGTCGTTGTCTGTAGTGGCTCCAGACTCACTGACAATTTGCTCTTTCCTAGGTGCATTTTTGCTCTTTTGGAGATGAGTCTGGAGCCGTGTGTTTGTATGTGGGGACATCTAAATCGAACTAGTGGACGCGGGATTATCCCTTGTTACGGGGGTCCCTGGGCCACAGAATCTCTATCTAACCGTAGGTACCGAGAGGCGGTAACCGGCTGGGGCAGGTAGTGTAGTATCTCGAAGTTCTCGCTGAAAGAAGAGAGAAAGCGGAGCGACAGGCACGTACGACCTCTCGCTTCGACAGTCAGCTGCTCCTATCTCCGCGAGGCTTTTTTTTTTTTTTTTTTACGGGGGGCCCCCGTAGCCCGCTCCCCCGCCGTGACCATCGACTCAATCTACATGGCCTCCGACATGCTATTAATTTCTAAGTAGAAAAGAGATAGCTGGGTAGAGTGGGAAGTGATACAAGGAGTATCTGCCTGTTTCCATGTCAGACACGTTACCAGGCGAGATTGTGTTAGGTATATGGTGTTGAAGTATGGTATTGAAGGGTCAGGGAAAAACCACATAGGCAGAAATAAGAACGAGCCTACATGTAAAACCTGACTTCTTTTGATAGCACATGCAAGGATGTGGGCTGGAGATAGACCAGAGGTTGTGTTAGTTAGGATTATGTGTCATGCAAACATAACCATTTCCTTGCCATTTTCTGTTATTGAGGGGATCAGTCCTTCTTGTCACTGCCTGGTGCGGCTCGGGTCTGGTAGCGTCTGGGCTCTGGGCCACAGGTTCGTCCCGTTGCCCAGCAGCCAGCAGTCCCTGGTGCCAAGTCTCCTTTTGGAGAGGGGGGAATAAAGCCAAGCCTTACGTAATGCAAGGGGCTATCTTCTTCCGCCTGTCGATGTCCCTCTATGCGGTGTTATTGGAACACACTTGTCTCTGCAACAATTTGTACATATATACATTCAATATTTAAAACATTAGAGTGCGGGCCGCTCTCCTCCGCTCTCGTGTCCTGTGAAACATGTACATCGTAAATTAAATGATATTATCAGGGGTGGGTTATCTGTCCACTCCCTTGTCGCTGGCTGGGGGCGGGGGTGGATTGGGTCGTCCCTTATTAAGGCTGAGTTGCCTTCGTCTAGATGTATTTCTTATCTCAATCCTCCCTCGCTTGATTACCGGTGGTGGCTAGGTCTGTAACATAACATAGCAAAAACATAACATAGCATAGCAAATATTATTAGTATAGCTTAATCTAGGATATAGGTGATCAGGTATGTACATATATACAGGTGCTGCAGTGTGGTGTGTGGGCGTAGTGTTAAGTGGAGCGGTGTAGTGGGTAGGTGTCAGCTTAGGGGCGAGGTCGTCTTTGGCCCCCCGGCCTCCCAACCCTGTGGCTGAACAGAATGTGTTTCGGCGTGGGGTATTTTGTGTATAGGTCGACGTCATAGCGTCCGATTCCACTAACAAGTGGGTTGACCTTACTACCCCATGACTTCTTGTACATTCGGAGTGTTTGCTTTCGAATGTGTTGCCTTATCGAGCTGACTTTCGCAATAGAGCGTAGTTGGCGTATTGGCGTGTCGTACGGGAGTCTAGCCGCTGCTCGAATGCATTTGTTTTGTATTAGCTCCAGCTTATCCAGATTTGTCTTAGCAGTGTAGCCCCAGGCGGGGGCTGCGTACGTTATTATTGGCCTAATTAGGGCCTTGTACATGTTGATTGCTACTCTTTTGTTAATACTGGATCTTTTGTTCAGTATGGGATAGAGCTGTGACAGTCGTGCGTGTGTTTTCCGCTGGATCTCTTTAATGTGATATAGCATGGTTAGTTTTCTATCTAGGACTACACCTAGATATTCGACCTTGTCGTGCCATGCTATATCTCGATTGAACAGTTTGAGCGGTTTTATATTGGCTGGCATGTGTGTGCGTCTGTTCTTCCTAGTGAACATTACAGCTTGGCATTTGTCTACATTGACCTTGATACGCCATTTGGTTAGCCAGGGCTCGAGGGTTCGCAGTGCTACTTGTAGTCTCTTTCGGGTGCATGCTAGTTGAAAGTGTTGTACTGTGATAGCAGTGTCATCCGCGTAGAGGTGCGTGGTAGTGAGTTCCGCTGTCGGCATGTCATTCGTAAATAGGATGAACAGGATTGGTCCTATTAGTGACCCTTGGGCTACGCCCGCCCTGATCGGTCGCGTGCTTGACAGTGTGTTATGAACGTCTACTTGGAACTCTCGGCCTTCCAGGTATGATTTAATTAATCTTATGTACCCTGGGTGGAATTCGAGGTCTATTAATTTCGCTAATAGGCCTTCGTGCCAAACTTTATCGAATGCCTTCTGGATATCAAGGAATACCGTGCCTGTGTCCCTCCGCTTGTTTAGTCCGATGGTCGCTTGTTCTAGGACCCGGGTAAGCAGTTGCGGGGCGGAGTGGCCGTTCCTGAAACCGAATTGTTCGTTTCGAATGATTCCTCTTTCCTTGATATGTGCTATTAGCCTTTTCAGCAGTATTTTCTCGAATACTTTGCTGAGGGCGTCCCTGCGGATTGGGGTTTTTTATAGCAATCTCTCGGCGCCTGTACCATAGAATTAGCGCAACCGCGGTAGCCGAGGAAGGAGATGAGCAGGCCGCCCGGAGGTCAGGGGAAAAGTCTCTTCCCGCCTGACGGCAAGCTCCGTACTTTATTGTTAAAATGATAAATGGTCCGCGTGTGACGACAAAAGATGAACAAAATAAGAAAACCCTTTACAACAGTGACGTATACTGAGGGCTACCAAGGCTGTCCGTGAAGCCCAAACCTCAAATGCGAACGATGGAAATCTAAAGCACATTTTAATGTAAGCATCTGACACATTGCTCCGTTTACAAACCTTGAAAGCAATGAGAAAAAACGTCAGACGTATTTCTGAGAACAAGGCTTCGGAACCTGATACTACAGCCCAGACTCTCGTCCCTCTCCCCTCGACTCACCACACGCGGCTTGCTGCTGTATGCCTGATAAGCGCAGGGACCGGGGGGGATAGGTGTGCTAGGCTTCGGTCCGTCAGATCGCCATCGTATATACTTCCTCGCCTCATCCTTTTGACTTAATTATATAGATAACAGTCAAGCAAAGTCATCTCCGTACAGGCTATGAAGGCCCTTGGAGGGGTGGAAGGTAAAGGCTTCCACCATCCGTAAACTCGGTACTTGATGGGCTCTACTCCCGGCCGCCTTTGCCCCCAGGAATTAACCTGGTACTCATTTTTTATGTAAGCTGAGTGAACCTCATGGCCATGTGCACCTCCGGAAGTGGAAATCTCGTTTCTTAAAGTTTACGACTTCCTGACGGGAATTCGAACCCACGTCCTTCCGGGCGAACCGAGCACTCGTTTACCGCCTCGGTCAGGCAGCCCCTATATAGATAACAGAGTGCTGGTGTTTCACTCAAGTTTACTTCTGCATACTTGCAGGAAGATACTGCAGGACTGCTATTAGAAGAGTAATATAGTTTTATTTTTATAGGTAGATCTTCTAAAATGAAATGCAGTCTTTCAGATTTAATGTTCTCTTTTGTTGGTTGGAATTGAACCCGTGATCATGGGTCGGACACCACCATTGATATCCCGAGGAAGCTAATTAACTAGTGAACGATGGGTACAACCGCTGTAAAATTCAGCATTTTTATTTAATGATAATAATAATAATAATAATAATAATAATAATAATAATAATAATAATAATAATGGTGCATGGCATTTGTATAGGCTTGGTGGTGACCTAATGAGGATAAAATGAATTGCGAAGACGTCATACACACCCAATCCCCAAGCCAGGAGAATTAACAGTATGATTCTGAAAATTGAACCGGGGCCATCGGACCAAAGCCAAGCATTCTATCCATTTAGCCACAAAGCCGGACTTCAATTTGCTAAACCTTAGGCTACCATTTCGACTGATCAGGTGTTGATTATTGACAGTGGCAGAGGCCAGGACAGTAGTTTGTGAAGCAGCCTTGACAACACAACAGGCTTCTCCATTGGCTGTTGGCTGAAGCTCAAAACGCTTAAGACTTAACGTTCACTAAACCAACTATCGAAAAAGGGGTAACCTAAGTCTAGTGGTAGCCCACGTCATGATTCCAGCATACACCACTGCTTTACAAGCATAAATCAGAATTTTTGAGAGGAAACAAAGTTAACAGTGTCCATAGAACTTAGCGAAGAACAGCAACAGAGCGAGAAGGCACTCAGAAATAAACAGACACTAACAAACATCACACATTATGGGATATAAATTTCATACTGATTGGTCCGTATTGAACTGAGATTACATTAAAATTAATTATATTCTATTGGTTCTATCTTTTCAGTACAAAATATTCCGTAATGCAAGTTGCATTACAAGTTATTTATACATGGTACTAGTTTCGACTCCAGATCTGGGTCATCATCAGTCAATGGCACAAATTATACCAGGCATTAAAAAGGCCAAAAACAATGTACAAGCACATAACATAAAACACGCGTGGAATAAACTGATCAATTAAATGATTAAAACTGTCTGTGAGGAATGGTCACAGTAATGTTAGAACTTGGCCGTGCGTATAATACATTAGAATGGGGCACTTGAAAGCCATTAAAATAATTTTAGGTAATTATTCTTGATGCTGAAGAGAAATTAATTCAATCAACCTTATGATAAATAACATATGTGGAATGAAATTGCGCACAAAATGTGAATAAAGTTAAAATTCGATGATGCTGTTATCTAATAAATCTATTATTAACACTACTGAACTAATAGATAAACGGAAAAAGTTCGACATCCAACCCAATCATTCTCTTTACTCGTTTGATATTGTGAATATGTATTCCAACATACAGACTTTAAAATTATTCCCTGTCATCGAAAATAATTTAGTAAACACAGTAATTTAAGCAAACTAGAAATCTAATACTTCATATCTATTTTAAAAATAATTGTAAACAATATTACTTTTTTTACTTTCGACAACACCATCTATCAGTAAGCCGGTTTGACAATGGGCTCGCCAGCCTGGAGCATCTTGGCGGAGATTTAACTGGAATTTTTAGAATACACTAAAATTGACAATAAAAACTTAGCCAATAGCCTCTTTTGGGCGAGATATGCGGATAATACTTCAGTAATTTATGGACGAAAAAACAACAGATGCTGCTTCCAGTCTTCTCGGTCTTAACAACATTGATCATCACATCAAGTTTACACTTGAATCCGAAAACGATCAAACAATATTTGTTTTTTAGATTTGACCATTTTCAGACACCCAACCTCTTTAACCTATAAGCTTCAGAAAACCCACGCAAACAGCTTCTACTATCCGCCACGACTCCTTACATCCGCAGGCTCATAAACGTGTAACAAATAGCCTCGTTTATCGAGCCTTTAAGATACCTATGTCTACGAAAGACCTAAAAAGAGAACTGAACATTATTAAAATCGCTAAATTCAAAAGTCACAGTCATTTTTTCATAGAAAAAATAATGAACAAATACAAACATCGTCCTATGACCACACTAAAAGGAAAACCCAACGCCTCCTCATTTTTCTACTTTTACCTTTCATAAAGAATTTTATAAAAGTCACAAATATCTTCAATAAACACAACATAAAAATAGATTTTAAAACCAACAATAAGAACGCCGAAATCTTACACAACTCCACATCAGTGAACAAACCTAATAGTTTCTCAAAATCAGGAGTTTATACATTCGAATGTAATAGTTGCAATTCTTCGTATGTAGGACAGACCAGGAGAAGTTTCAACATTATATATTTAAAACAAGTAAATGCTTTAAACTACAACAAATTCTCAGTGGTTGGACAACATATGTATGACTAGCAATTATCCGCGGCTTCGCTCCCGTGGATTTCGTAACTTGATCAAAGTAATCGTTCATCAGCGTTGTACTAAGGCATTATCTGAAAATTCCTGAAGTATAAAACTCACACAAAAATGGATTTCATTTACCCCAGAAATTCTTTGTAAACCATGTTTGTGGTGTTACCTTTCGGGGCTAAGACGACCATGCGACATACTGTAGAACTGTACATGGGAGAAACAGTCTTCTCTCAAGTCGGAAATAGTAAATACATGTTTCTTTACTTTTAAAGGATATTCCAAATACCTATTCCCACATCTGAAACATCTTCAGTTTTTGCGATAAACATAAGTATCCCCATAAAAAGAATTCAACCCCTTGACCAGCCCTCCCCCCCACCTAAGTGTATTTTCCGAAAACAAAAATACATGTTTATTTTTTAAGGAGATTCAAAATACCAATTTTCAGTCTGTAACATTTTCAGTTTTTAAGATATAAGTATCCTCATAAAAAATAATTCAATTATTTTTCATTTCATTTAACCTCCCCCACCCCCCGTTAAGTGCCTTCTCCGAAAACAAAAAGGTACATGTTCCTGTATTTTTAAAGGATCTTCCAAATACCAATTTTATTGTCTCTAATATGTTAAGTTTTTTACATATAGGTTATGTAGATATACCAGTACCCATTTTAAACATTTACCCGCTTTTCCAATTCTTTTCAGCCCCTCAACTGGATTTTCTGAAAACAAAGAAAGTACTTGTTTCATTATTTTTAAAGAGATTCCAAATACCACTTTTCATGTCTGTACGTCTGTAACACCTTCAGTTCTTTAGATAAATGTATGTTCCTGAAAATAATTCAGTTTCTTCTTCACTTCTTTCCACGCCTCTCCCGCCGTAAGTGGACTTCCCGAAAACAAAAAAATACGTGTTTCTTTATTTTGAAAGGAAATTCAAAATACCAACTTTCACATCTGTAACAGCTTCAGTTCTTAAGATAAAGTATCCTCATAAACATATTTCAACTCCTTATTTACTTATTTTCAACTCCACACTCCTTAATTCGAATTTCCGAACAAACAAAAACAAATGCGTGTTTCTTTATTTTTAAAGGAGATTCCAAATACCAATTTTCACGTCTTTTACATCTTTAGTTTTTGAGATGTAAGTATCCTCATACAAAGAATTCAACTAATTTCTCAATTCATTCACCCCCCTTAAGTGGATTTTCCGAAGACAAAAGAACATTGTTGGATGCGCTTGTGAACGGTTGGCTGTTGAGAGAGCCCTTGCATTATTGTAGTGATAAAGTAGTTAAAACCTATTGAAATTGTTTAAATTTTTATGTGTGTGTGTTCCATTTAGTGCTATTTATGTATTGGTGTTTAGTGCTTGTTGGTAGAAATTGGGAGTAGTAATATTTATTTGAATTTTTTAACAAGTAATTAATTTGGTATTCAGTAGATTACGTTTTCTATGTTAAGTAAGCTAGCTACGTGTACCTTGTTCGAATTTTAGGTTTAGGAAATACTTTAGGTAATAATATTAACTTTTAAAACAATATTTTTAAATATCTGTAGGTTCGTTGGTATATTACTTACAAAGGCAGATTATCATAAGGAGTTGTAACTCATAGTACGGTAACTCCGCTGCAACTTTTCCAGTATTTCATACAGAAATCCGTTCAAACTACCACGAAAGTAATAATTTATTAAATTAAATAACACGATTCGCCTGTAAAATTCGATTTAAAAAGAAGTTAAAGAAAATACACGGTAATTTCACTGGATAATTACGGTACGGTACTTAACAGTGTTTGGATTGTTGACGATTGTTGCTACGAGCACATGGTAGTTGTGTAAATAAATACAAAATCAGCTGATTACTATATTCCGATAATTTGTAGCCTTAATTCCCTGCATACTATGTACTTTCCACCTTCGTTTATTCATCAAGTATAAGTTAATAATCAAATTCCTATACCGGTATCCCAATAATATTGCAATTCAAGCCCCCGGCGTAGTTTTGACAGAAATTATTGTAGACAACCTCTTATTTTTCAGCATCTAAGGACGGAAAATAATAGTAATCCACCAGCGGTACAAAAATTCGTATAACCACATTTCAGCTGAGAATTGTAGTGTAGATACCGGTACAGTATATTTAGATAGTATCGGTACCGTATCTTGCCTGCTAAATTCGTGTGTATCTTTCGTGTAAATCTATTAGAGCATAGTAGTAATAATAACATGTCTAAGCATTTACCTTTGTTCGTAATCTTTGAGTTCAGTAGTTCTTGCAAATTTCATCTCTGTTTCTGCTTAGTACCGTAGTGACATACGGTACCGGTATTGTAATTAGGATACGTTAGAACGTAGTTTAAACTAATTGTAGTGTACTTTACAGTAGTAGGGTACACGAGTAATATCTTATTAGAATTTGGCGTGTTTATTTTATTATTGTAAAATATTTGTGTAGTACCGGTTTAGTAGAGGTATCTTTAGAAACTATCTTACTAAAAATTTTGTTGTTGTAACTAGGATAGACTTAATTGTAATTTAGATTTGTGTAATTCTTCTGTATTCCTTTCGGTATTCAGTAATTAAGAAGTGTTGTAGTGTAGTCATATATTAATTACCGTACCTTATTGTCATGTGATCTTTTAGTACTATCCCAGACAATATATCCCTCCATTCATTTTTTTGGAACATAAATTATTTTATTTTTCCTTTCATTTTGATTTCCCCCGCATAAAGAATGGCTAAGGAGTGCAAGGGTAGGGACTGTGGGTGTGGCGAGGAATTGAGGGGTATGAGGGAGGAGTTGGAGAGTTTGAGGGAGATAATTAGGATTCTCACAGAAAACAGGAAGGAAGATAGGCCTCCCTCAAACAATGTACAGGTTACAGTAGGTGTACAAGAGGGAGAGGAAGGAAAGGGGGGAGTTGTAAAAGACAGGTGGTCTAATGTTCTAAGGGGAAGGAGATTGCAGGCTAAGGGCTCTATTCAGGATCAGAATTCAGGACAGGTGTCTGTGCAAAATCAGTATGAGCCACTCCAGGTAGAGCAACAGAGGGAAGATGAGGAACAGGGAACTGTTGCTGAGATGTGTGAAAGTAGGAGGAAGGGAAAAGGTAGGAAAGGAAAATGTAGAGTAGAGAATAGGAAAAGACAGGTGAAACAGGGTCATGGGAAGGAGAAAAGGGAGGAGGAAGTAGCTTCTGCAGCTATCAGGGAAAATAGGGCTGACCAGGAGGGGAGGGGATCAAAGGAGGTGGGTAGGGTTGAGGCTCTGGTCATGAGGGATTTCATCGTTAGACATGTGGGGAAAGTGTGTGGAGGAAAGGGAACCAGGGTAGAGTGTTATCCAGGAATTAGGTTGAGGCAGATGTTGAGGAAAGTAGAAGAGAGGGAAGAGGGAAAGGAGAAGGTGGTAATGTTTCACGTTGGTACCAGCAACGTAAGGCAAGCTGAAATAAGTACCAACATAGTTGGGGATGTGTGGGAACTGGTAAATGCAGCATGAGTGAAGTTTAAGGAAGTGGAGATTGTTATCAGTGGAATTCTGTGTAGGAGGGATACTGACTGGAGGGTGATTGCAGATTTAAATGAGACTATGGTGTGGGTATGTGGGAAACTGGGAGTGAAATTTCTGGATCCTAATGGGTGGGCAGGAGATAGAGATCTGCGCTCAGATGGCCTTCACTTAAACCGCAGTGGTACGTATAAGATAGGAATTTGTTTGGAAGAGTAATAGGGAGGTACATTCAGGGAAACGGGGTTGTCTAGGGAACGGTGATAAGGGTACAGAGATCTGGAAGTCAAGTAGGGAAGACATAAAAATGTTAGTGTTGAACTGTAGAAGTATTGTAAAGAAAGGAATAGAATTTAATAGATACGGTGTATATTTACCAGATATTGCAATAGGAGTTGAATCATGGCTGAGAAATGATATAATGGATGCAGAAATTTTCTCACGGCACTGGAGTGTGTATCGTAGAGATAGGATAGGAATGGTGGAAGGGGGGGTATTCATTCTGGTGAAAGAAGAATTTGTAAGCTACGAAAAAGTTAAAGATGAGAAACATGAAATTCTAGGTGTAAGACTCATTTCTAAAGATCATAGGCAACTTGATGTCTTTGGAGTGTACAGACCGGCAAAGGGTAGCGCTGACACGGATTCAGAATTATTTGATAAGATAATCAGCTATGTGGGAAAGGACATGGAAAGGAATGTGATTGTAGCGGGGGATCTAAATTTACCTAATGTCAATTGGGAATGAAATGCAAACAACAGGAAGCATGACCAACAAATGACAAATAAGCTAATATGGGAAGGACAGCTGAATCAGAAAGTGATGGAACTAACTAGAGAGAAAAATATCCTGGATGTGGTGCTGGTAAAACCAGATGAGCTCTATAGAGAAACAGAAGTAATAGGTGGCATTAGTGATCATGAAGCTGTTTTATCGTACTTAAAAATAAATGTGTTAGAAAGGAAGGTCTTGAAAGTAGGACTATTAGGCAGTACCATACGGCTGATAAAGCAGGCATGAAGCAGTTTTTAAAAAGTAACTACGATCAGTGGAAAAGGTAAATAAAAATGTAAACAGACTCTGGGATGGGTTTAAAGCAATTGTTGAGAAATGTGAAAATAGGTTTGTACCTTTAAAGGTGGTAATAAATGGTAAAGACCCACCTTATTATAATAGAGAAGTAAAGAGACTAAGGAGCACGTGCAGACTGAAAAGAAATAGAGTTAGAAATGGCTGTGGAAGTAAGGAGAAATTGAAGGAACTTAGTAGGAAATTGAATCTAGCAAAGAAGGCAGCTCAGGATAACATGATGGCAAGCATAATTGGCAGTTATACAAATTTTAGTGATAAATGGAAGGGTGTGTATAGGTATTTTAAGGCAGAAACAGGTTCCATAAAGGACATTCCAGAAATAATTAATGAACAAGGGGAGTGTGTATGTGAGGATCTTCAAAAGGCAGAAGTATTCAGTCAGCAGTACCGGTATGTAAAGATTGTTGGTTACAAGGATAATGTCCAGATAGAGGAGGAGACTAATGCTAAAGAAGTATTAAAATTTACATATGATAACAATGACATTTACAATAAGATACAAAAGTTGAAAACTAGAAAAACGGCTGGAATTGATAAGATTTCTGGCGATATACTAGACAGTGGGTTGGGATATAGTACCATATCTAAAGTACTTATTTGATTATTGTTTGCTTGAAGGAGCTATATACCAAATGAATGAGAAATGAAATGTCGTATGGCTTTTAGTGCCGGGATATCCCAGGACGGGTTCGGCTCGCCAGGTGCAGGTCTTTCTATTTGACTCCCGTAGGCGACCTGCGCGTCGTTATGAGGATGAAATGATGATGAAGACAACACATACACCCAGTCCCCGTGCCATTGGAATTAACCAATTAAGGTTAAAATCCCCGACCCGGCCGGGAATCGAACCCGGGACCCTCTGAACCGAAGGCCAGTACGCTGACCATTCAGCCAACGAGTCGGACACCAAATGAATGGTGAGTTGCCATAGTAGCCCCGTGTATAAAAGAAAGGGTGATAGACATAAAGCTGAAAATTACAGGCCAGAAAGTTTGACGTGCATTGTATGTAAGCTTTGGGAGGCATTCTTTCTGATCATATTAGACATGTTTGTGAAAATAACTGGTTCGATAGAAGGCAGTTCGGTTGTAGGAAAGGTTATTCCACTGAAGCTCAACTTGTAGTATTCCAGCAAGAGATAGCAGATATATTGGATTCAGGAGGTCAAATGGACTGTATTGCGTTTGACCTTTCTAAAGCATTTAATAGGGTAGATCATGGGAGACTACTGGCAAAAATGAGTGCAATTAGAGTAGACAAAAGAGTGACTGAATGGGTTGCTATATTTCTAGAAAATAGATCTCAGAGAATTAGAGTATGCGAAGCTTTATCTGACCCTGTAATAATTAAGAGGGGAATTTCTCAGGGCAGTATTATTGGACCTTTATGCTTTCTTATATACACATTGACAGAGCAAATGCAACACGAAGAAGGAGTGGTCAGAACTTTATGCCAATTGCAGGGTAGACTGACGTCACTGAGGTATGCTCATGATGTGAAATGTGCCGCTGTGCTGCGCACGTAGTGAACGATAAATGGGACACGGCGTTGGCGAATGGCCCACTTCGTACCGTGATTTCTCAGCCGACAGTCATTGTAGAACGTGTTGTCGTGTGCCACAGGACACGTGTATAGCTAAGAATGCCAGGCCGCCGTCAACGGAGGCATTTCCAGCAGACAGACGACTTTACGAGGGGTATGGTGATCGGGCTGAGAAGGGCAGGTTGGTCGCTTCGTCAAATCGCAGCCGATACCCATAGGGATGTGTCCACGGTGCAGCGCCTGTGGCGAAGATGGTTGGCGCAGGGACATGTGGCACGTGCGAGGGGTCCAGGCGCAGCCCGAGTGACGTCAGCACGCGAGGATCGGCGCATCCGCCGCCAAGCGGTGGCAGCCCCGCACGCCACGTCAACCGCCATTCTTCAGCATGTGCAAGACACCCTGGCTGTTCCAATATCGACCAGAACAATTTCCCGTCGATTGGTTGAAGGAGGCCTGCACTCCCGGCGTCCCCTCAGAAGACTACCATTGACTCCACAGCATAGACGTGCACGCCTGGCATGGTGCCGGGCTAGAGCGACTTGGATGAGGGAATGGCGGAACGTCGTGTTCTCCGATGAGTCACGCTTCTGTTCTGTCAGTGATAGTCACCGCAGACGCGTGTGGCGTCGGCGTGGAGAAAGGTCAAATCCGGCAGTAACTGTGGAGCGCCCTACCGCTAGACAACGCGGCATCATGGTTTGGGGCGCTATTGCGTATGATTCCACGTCACCTCTAGTGCGTATTCAAGGCACGTTAAATGCCCACCGCTACGTGCAGCATGTGCTGCGGCCGGTGGCACTCCCGTACCTTCAGGGGCTGCCCAATGCTCTGTTTCAGCAGGATAATGCCCGCCCACACACTGCTCGCATCTCCCAACAGGCTCTACGAGGTGTACAGATGCTTCCGTGGCCAGCGTACTCTCCGGATCTCTCACCAATTGAACACGTGTGGGATCTCATTGGACGCCGTTTGCAAACTCTGCCCCAGCCTCGTACGGACGACCAACTGTGGCAAATGGTTGACAGAGAATGGAGAACCATCCCTCAGGACACCATCCGCACTCTTATTGACTCTGAACCTCGACGTGTTTCTGCGTGCATCGCCGCTCGCGGTGGTCCTACATCCTACTAAGTCGATGCCGTGCGCATTGTGTAACCTGCATATCGGTTTGAAATAAACATCAATTATTCGTCCGTGCCGTCTCTGTTTTTTCCCCAACTTTCATCCCTTTTGAACCACTCCTTCTTGGTGTTGCATTTGCTCTGTCAGTCAGTGTATATAAATGATATGAGTAAAGAAGTGGAATCAGAGGTAAGGCATTTTGCAGACGATGTTATTCTGTATAGAGTAATAAATGTTACAAGTTTGTGAGCAACTGCAACGTGACCTCAATAATGTTGTGAAATGGACAGCAGGCAATGGTATGTTGATAAACAGGATTAAAAGTCAGGTTGTGAGTTTCACAAATAGGAAAAATCCTCTCAGTTTTAATTACTGCGTTGATGGGGTGAAAGTTCCTTTTGGAGATCATTGTAAGTATCTAGGTGTTAATATAAGGAAAGATCTTCATTGGGGTAATCACATACATGGGATTGTAAATAAAGGGTACAGATCTCTGTACATGGTTATGAGGGTGTTTAGGGGTTGTAGTAAGGATGTAAAGAAGAGAGCATATAAGTCTCTGGTAAAACCCCAACTAGAGTATGGTTCCAGTGTATGGGACCCTCACCAGGATTACCTCATTCAAGAATTGGAAAAAATCCAAAGAAAAGCAGCCCAATTTGTTCTGGGTGATTTCCGACAAAAGAGTAGCGTTACAAAAATGTTGCAAAGTTTGGGCTGGGAAGAATTAGGAGAAAGAAGACGAGCTGCTCGACTAAGTGGTATGTTCCGAGCTGTCAGTGGAGAGATGGCGTGGAATGACATTAGTAGAAGAACAAGTTTGAGTGGACTCTTTAAAAGTAGGAAAGATCACAATATGAAGATAAAATTGGAATTCAAGAGGACAAATTGGGGAAAATATTCATTTATAGGAAGGGGAGTTAGGGATTGGAATAACTTACCAAGGGAGATATTCAGTAAATTTCCAATTTCTTTGAAATAATTTAAGAAAAGGCTAGGAAAACAACAGATAGGGAATCTGCCACCTGGGCGACTGCCCTAAATGCAGATCCATATTGAATCATTGATTATCGTAACACGTGTCTCTTTACTTTGAAGGAAGATTCCAAATACAAATGTTCATGCCTCTAACATCTTCAGTTTTTGAGATATAAGTATCCTTATAAAATGAATTCAACTCCTTTTTCTCCTCAGGCTATTAAGTTGATTCAAACCCCCCCCCACCCCGAAAAATGCGTGTTTCTTTATTTTTAAAGGAGATTCCAAATACCGATTTCCACATCTGTAACCTACAGTTTTGAGATATAAGTTACTCCAGAAAAAGAATTCAGTTTTTTCACTTCCTTTCACACTCCCCACTGAAGTGAATTTTCCAAAAACAAACATTACCCGTTTCTTTAAAAGAGATACCAATTATCACGACTGTAACTTCTTCAGTTTTTGAGATATATGTATCCTCGTAAAAGGAACTCTTGTTTTCATCCCCCCTACCAAGTTGATTCTACCCCCCAAAAATGAGTTTTTCTTTATTTTTAAAGGAGATTCCAAATACCAGTTTTCACGTTTGTAACATCTTTCGATTTTTTGTGTATATATATTCTCATACAAATAATTCAACTAATTTTTCAATTCTCCCCACCCCCTCCCCCTCGTCAAGGGTTTTTTCCAAAAACAAATGAATACGTGATTCCTTATTTTCAAAGGAGATTCCAAATACTAATTTTCACGTCTGCAACATGTTCAGTTTTTGAGATATACTGTAGGTATGCTAATTTTAAAAATTCACTTACTTTTTCAGTTCTCCTTAAGTGGATTTTCCAAACAAAATATTTACGTTTGTTTACTTTTCCAGGAAATTTCAAATACCAGTTTTCAAACCTGTAATATGTTATGTATCTGAGATAATTTGCCGATATAGTCTTTTTAAAAATTCACCCCGTTTGTCACTCCTGTTCACCCCCTATTCATCGGATTATCCAAGAACACAAAAATACATGTTTCTTTATTTTCAAAGGAGATTCCAAATACCAATTTTCATGTCTGTAACATCTTCAGTTTATGAGATATAAGCTTCCTCATAAAAAGTGTTCAAACGCTTTTCCCCTTTTTTTTGAGCCCCCTTAAATTGATTATCCAAAAAACAAAAAAAATGCATGTTTGTTTATTTTTTATGTCTGTAAAGTTTTAAGTTTTTGAGATATTGATATCCTCATTTTAAAAATTAACCTGCCTTTTCACGTCCTTAGCGACGGAATATCCCTTAGTGAGCACCTACACCCTAATATAAATGTATCTCAAAATTTCACTTTTTTTTTTATGTCCATTTTTTTGGCTCATGATGATGAGTCAGTCAGTCAGTCAGTCAGTCAGTCAGCCAGCCAGGACAAGTTATTTTATATATATAGATTACAGACACAGTTTCACTAACATAGAACAGGACATGGAAATCCTTGAGATAATAAACAAAGGACCTCTCCTCAACATAACGGAAAATTGTTTCATACATTTGGATCAATACTTCAACTCAAACTATAACCTCAATGATATTTCAGAGAAATCCAATAGTTTATTTGACCTTCTCACTAACATTCTTTTAAATGTTATGTCAATAAATCATAGCTCGATCTTTCATTCCATTCATAGTACCTTTCCGCAGCAATTACCCCTATTCCCTCACCTCTCAACCCCATCTTTCCCCTCCTCCTCCTCCCCCTCCTCTTTCCAGTCCCCGCCCTTTCCCCTCTCCTTACCCCGCCTTCCTTCCTATCCTCACTCACACTTCTCTCCACGTCAGTCCCTCATTGCCTGTTAAGCTCTTCATTTCGCTGCACAAGGTGAGTCATATACTACTTATGCCTTTCGTTCAGCCCCTCGTCTTTAGAGTCCTTGAACTAATTTGGCTCTCATTATTCATCAGGTCAACTGGTTCCGCACTGAACTGTGAAATCTTACCACCTATGACTTAGAACCAGTCTGACCTTCATATGCAACCTTCGCCACTGCAAGAAGCACTTCAACACCAGCATCAACAGCAACTTTATTCATATTCTGTGCGCAATTGCATTCCACATATTTTATTTATCATAACGTTGATTGAATTAATTTCTCTTCAGCATCAAGAATAATTACCTAAAAATATTTTAATGGCTTTCAAGTGCCCCATTCTAATGTATTATACGCATGGCCAAGTTTTAATATTACTGTGACTATTCCTCACAGACAATTTTAATCTTTTTAATTGATCAGTTTATTCCAAGCATGTTTTATATTATGTGCTTGTACATTGTTTTTGTTACTGCTTGCTTGTTGTTTTAAGGGGCCTAACATCGAAGGTCATCGGCCCGCAACATTGTTTTTGGACTTGTATAATTTGTGCCATTGGCTGATGATGATCCAGATCTGGAGCTGAAACTAGTACCATGTATAAACAAAATGTACTCGTATTACAGAACATTTTGTATTGAAAAGGTGGAACCAATAGAATATAATTAATTTTGAATCTAAACATCACACAGTCACATGCACAAGGATGCACACTGGGTCCTCTTGCATCGTCCATTGGAAGGCGGAGCTCCGGTGGTCAAGGACAGGGAGAGAGATTCTCATGGTGACTCCTATGTGGTGGTGGTGACGGCCACTGTCCAGGAACCGCGACTGACCGCAGGCACCCTGGTGGGCTGTTGGAATTGCAACCCCAGCGGGAGGGGAAGGACGTCATCCCGTACCGTCAAGTCCAACTGAAGGGCACACGCTCATCATCGGTTAAGCGCACAACACAAGAGTGAGGTCCTGGTTACGAAGTAGGTTTTCTGTCCTGCACCCAAGGTTGGCCATTTGGAAAGCCCCCCAGAAAACCGTCAGAACTTTGTGCTGGTCTCTTCTGATCAGTGTAGCTGGTACGAAGGCCTTGAGTGCTTTAAAGAGATGAACCAGGTTGTTGGTGTCGGGAAAAGAAAGGGTCTTCCCATATGTCGTCGACACCAAGGCACGCCAGTTGTAACCTCCCTGCTGCACCCCTGGAAGATCCGTGCGGGCAGCTTGGTCCGGGTCGTCCTGTTGGCTTGCATCACTATGATATGATGCATCCTCCTGGTCCAATACTGTACGGTATTCTCTTCATCTGCTGCATCTTCTCTTGGATAAGATCATCTTGGGCTTCCTTTATGTTCTGTAACTCGGACAGGATTGCCTGGAGTGGGTCAGTGTTGGAAGTCATGTCGAGATGTTCTGGAAGGAAACTCACTGATTGGTTGCGCCGAGTCTGCCGGGGTGTGTTGTCTGTGGCTTGGGTCTGCCCAAAGTGTTAGTTGAGTTAGAGGCTGAGCGTACTTTCTGCTCCGGATACGAAATCTTGGATTACTCCTGAGGCATAGCTAATCGGTGCATGTGAATGGATCAGCGAGAATATCAGATCTTCCGCGACGTGATGCCGCAGTCTATCGCGACGGTAGCTCCTGCGGCGAACTAGGCCTGGGCCCAGGTCTTCGCCCAGCTCACCAGAATCAGTGTGGCGGAGACGGTGATAGCAGTTACAACAGCCCTCTGGGTTCCGGATGAGCTCCACAATTTTGACTTTTGTACCAGGAAAGTCAACAATAAATGCACTAGATGATGTTATTAGTTATATAATGAGTTATTTTGAGGAAGGAAATTATGTTAAGGTTTTCCTATGTGACCTTAGTAAGGCCTTTGATTGTGTACCACATGATATTCTACTTGATAACTTAGCATATTATGGCATTTCTGGAAATGAACTTAAAATTTTTAGATCTTACATAGGCCTATATGGTTGAACCCAGTATTGCAGGTAAATAGTGTGTTACAAAAAAATCTGTGGTGAAATATGGGGTGCCTCATGGGTCCATCCTTGGCCCCTTTCCCTTTCTGATCATGATAAATACTTAGATGAGAATGTACAAACAAATACTATCCTATATGCAGACGACTCTACTTTCCTGAGCTCATGTAAAAACCTTGATGAACTATTGTTGCTGTTGAGGAAGCTAAATCATGGTGTAAAGAATGGTTTTCTCTTTGATGAAGGGAAAACTCCAAACCTGATTTTTAACCTCAAAAGTCAAGGAGAATGAATTAAAGTATGTTAAACTTCTAGGATTACATCCTGACACCAAGCTGACATGGGAATACCACATTAACGATATTTGTGTGAGGCTATCCGAAGTAGTATACCTACTCTGTCATATGAAGCATGTAGTAAGTAAAGCATACATGCTTTTTGTATATTTTGCATGTTTTCAGAGTATTTTTGGGTATGGTCTAATAATTTTTAAGCAACAGTGCGCACGTAGGTGATATTTTATAGTTGCAAAAGAAAGTTAATCACACCATTGCCACCATTCCCCCTTACTGTCACTGTAAACCACTATCCATTGAGCTGTCTATCTTAACAGTAATCCATTTATACATATATAATCTTCTGACATATGAAGGGTACAGGGAAAGAGGGGTTCATTAACATTTTACAAACTTTTCAATAGAAGCATTTTAAACGGTTACGTTGACCCTCATGTATCTATCTGGATCTGGGACTGTGCAACATGAAGTAAGGTTCTCCTCCCAAGGAGATAATGGGTGAGGCTGGGGCAGAGATAAGGTAGGCAGTAATTTAACCTAAAATGTGAACGTATCTGCACGTGGCGATGGGAAGATAATCAGCGTTCCCTCTAGCATGTGACGGTTAGACAGTGTTGCAATTACCTTTCATTTTAATGTAGGGTTCTTAGATTGCATTATTTAGGTTTCTAGGCTGTCTGCAGATTGAGTGTAAAACCCCCTAGTGGGTACTATGTAATTTAAGGACGAACGAGTGTGTACCCTCGCTTCCCTTATTCACTTTTGCGTTCTGGCAACTAAGCTTTTCTTATCTCTAAATTTCTATTGTGCTTTTCAGACTTCAACTTTCTTTCTAGCCTTAATCACCGCGTAGTATGGCTTATCCTCTGTGTCACCAGGCCTTCTGCCCCATTGCGTTTTATGATAAGTCGAGTCATGAGATCGCTTGAGGTGTTCAGCATCCCATTTAGTTTTGTTCTTGGACTTTTGATTATCCTTTTGTGTTCCCTTTTCTTGGCCGTCTAGTATGAGCTTCGGCTCCTGTTTTTCTAGATCCTTCAATCTGTATTTTGAGTGTGACTCCCCTATTTAGTAACAGCAGCAAGTGTCACGTGATGTAAGAGTTAAGTGAGCTCTAAGTGTAATATCAGAGGTACCTAATGTGAATTCTTGGCTCGTTCAGCCATAGAAAATTGGAAATGTAGTTCTGTGTTCGAGACGCTCTGATACGTAATTATTTGAAACCAAGGGTTTGGTTTCCCTCTTATTGTGACTTTGTTTTGGAAGCTCTAACTTCTTTCTCTATATTTAAACGAAGTTTAAGCTTCAATTACTCCTCTGAAGTGGTCTGGTCTCAAGTCTCATTTTGACTTAAAAGTCATAAGTTGTAAAATGGGAGCTTCCTCTCCCCGGTTAAGACTTATGATATTGTAAATATCCTACTTGTTCAAGTTATGTTATTATTATTTGTTGTTGTTCAGAAAAGATAACAAAAGAATAAAAGATAGCTTTGAAAATACATTTTAAATTTAAAATGTTCTTGGTGTGGATATGTCCAGTGTCTTAGCCCTGCTGCTTCTTCCCCTCTCCTGCCACCTGGTGGTAACAAGAATAATAACTCACATAATGGGGTATTTTCTAAGTTTGTAAAGTATGGGGCATGAGATAGTATAAGAAAATTATCCCATAAGTACTTGTCTAAAGATATCTTGTAGAAAGGCAATAAAATTAAGAAGTTGCTAGGAATGATGAGGGCTTGGGTTTGATTTTAGTGCAACAGTATTTACAGTTTTCTGTTTACAGGTATTTTTTGCTCATGCATTTTTTTAAAGGATTACTTCGAAATTCTAAAAAGTTCAGTCATTTATTTCAATGTAACTGTACATTAACATTTATATACATATAAAGAATTCTATTATATATTTCCCAATCTCTCAAATCTCTCAAACATCAACTTTCAAATATACTTATCATAAAGAGTAATTGTGAAACAGTAAATATTTCTTCAGTCCATATTGATAATACATCAATAAACACATTCAATGTACACTCATTTATGTACATAATTTAGAAAAAAAAGTAAATCAGTCATTCACTACCAACATCACAGCCTGAATTATCAGTATCTTTTCTTCACAAAACAAGATAACTTTAAAGCCTACCCAATATCATTACAACAGCCTCAATGATCGCGATTTACTAGTTACATCTTATAAAAACAGTACCGGTAAGCAAATAAGTTACTAATAGATCCAGCTAGATATAGTTCCAAAGCTGCTCTATGAACACAATTTTCAACACATGGTATGAATTTCAACACTTTCTATTATCTGCATGAATGATTATAATTTTTCTTCAACACCAGCCAGGGTAAGTAAAAGACAGATAGAAAATCAAGCCATACACTGGTTTTATCTGTTGTTTCTTAAGTAACATACTTGATTTGATTTGATGAAATACTGTATGGTGACATTCTTTAAACATTTAAGAAGTACTATTATCTGCACACTTTATCTTGGTGCATTTACACCCTAGTGCTGAATCGGTCGACCTTGGCGATCTTCGAGATTCGTACTGGCAACCTTTGAAACACAAGCTATGAATCGCTTAAGCATCGTTGTGCGACATCTGGCGTACACTTTACGTACTAGTACTGTTGTTGTTTACACAACAAAGCCAAAGTATAGAATTTATGCTAGGAACAAGATTTGCATCGAGAAATGTTTTATAATGTTATATAATGTGTATGTGACATAGTTGTTGGCTTAAGATGATAACGGTTTAGAAATTTCATATCGATCGATCATATTCTTGATTCAATTCAGATTTCATTTTCATTCTGTTGTCAGCACCAGGCAGCACTATCAATACCGGGACAGCTCCCTCCTTACTCCTCACCCCCGTACACAAATGCACCAAGATAAAGTGTGCGGATAATACCAGACTTGGGATGTATTTAGGGACAGCAAAATAAATACTATTTCAAGTTTGGTAATGAAAGGAAATGGCAATAAATTAAGAGCACAATATTGCAGAAATAAGAAACTTATGGGATGCAAGTAAAATGTAACTTGATATAGGAAAAATTAAGTACATTTGGATTGTTTCAAATCAATCTGATGCAGATATAAAATGTGCAAAAAACTTGGCAACAGACTAGCGACTCCATTCAGTCAGCTATTACACAATTCAACCGGCCAGAAAGACTGAAGAGGTTTTGAACTTAAATCTTCTGGTTGATTAAGAACTGATTAACATTATAACTAACATTTCATTACGTATAGCCCTAATATACCATGTGTAAAATATGGTTTATAATTAATAATAATAATAATAGCAACAACACCAATAAGAGCAGAATATCAAAATAAATAAATAAATAAATACAGTAATATCAATTCACAGAATTATACTGATTTCATTACAATCTCTTAATGGTAAATAAGCTAGCCTTTTCAACTAATCTTAACTCTGAGGAAAATAATACTACTTTTATTATTCTCAAATCTCAAAATGAACATAAATTGCCTTCATTTTGTATTCCTTTTCAACTTAAAGCTGTATTTCTGAATACTTCGACAACATTTTAGTAGGTCTCTTTGATCATCCTTAGCTAGATATTCCACAAATTGCTGATGTCTTTTTTTTAAATTCATAATTATGCCTTCACTGAGTTCATGCTTAATTTATTATGCTTGTCAGATCACAGATTGGAAATCAGAGAGAATATGCAGTCAGTATAAGCAC
The DNA here is from genome assembly GCF_040414725.1 of Anabrus simplex. NCBI lineage: Eukaryota > Metazoa > Arthropoda > Insecta > Orthoptera > Tettigoniidae > Anabrus > Anabrus simplex. The sequence continues at coordinate 645,312,561 of NC_090265.1, read as the reverse complement.
TGCTAACTGGTAGGCTTAAAGACATTATATTTGACAGCATTTCAAGAAGATAAGGAGAGAGTTTTGAAATATTTTCACCCATATTTGATCTAATGAATCATTACAACAATAATCATCAAATTTATGCAAAACTTTATTCAAAACAGTAATTTTATCAAAAAGACTGTCTTCATGTATATTAACCCAACAAGAAGTTTTAGGTTCAATAATTTAGTTGCATGAAATTGACCATTTTTCTTTGATATTTATTACTGTGAAGACTTTGAAAGATGTTGAAAGTTTCTACTTGCAGAAATTGTAGCTGAGCCTAGAGCCCATAGATGAGAACTCGTGGTCAAATTCTAAAAGTTGGTGGCCCTACATATAGTTGAAAACACTCCAATTTATTTACCACGCAGAAAAGAGTAATGAAGTCAACACAAATCTGTGCAATTCTATTATCACAACGTAATGGACATTAACATTCAAGATAATAACACTGTATGGTCTTGACTGCTGAAATATTAAGTCTTTTGAGTTGACGTCACCAAGACTACTTGCACATCAATTGTTATGTTCCATTCCCGTTAACAGGCCATACTACTGTAGCTGCCTACAGTCAGCACTCCTAGCTGCAAACCTAGACAGTTGTGAGGAATTTTTGCATGAAAATTTTTATGTTACTTTGACAGTAAACACAGGAATTTTTATGATGGTAATAAATACCCATATCTACTCCATCCTCTTAAACAAATGTACTATATGTTCTGGTGAAGAAACTTATAATGGGCATTCTCCTTCCAAAGATCTACTAATTAATGACTTTTGAAAATGTTATGCTAAAATATAGCAGTAAATTATACATTCTGTATACCAAGTTAACGGTGAAATGCAGCCATACATTATATGTTAAGTAATATGAATGAAAATGAGCACGAATTACAGGTGGATGTTTTTTAAGCCATGTAAAATATTGCAAAATGATGGAACAAAATAAATATATCCTCAGCTAATTCTTAACGGTCACATTGTTATGCTCCTTTAAACTACAATCACCATCAGAAATGGATGTTGTTGTTGTCATCGTTGTTGTTGTTGTTGTTGTTTGAGAATAGTACACTATCTGCTCTCATTTGAATGAACACCTTTTTCTGTTTTAACAAAACAAACAAAAAATGCTACTTCCTGCAGAGAACGATCAGTCTTTACACTGTAATTACCCTTCTTTACACAAGAAAGAAATCAATACAATTGATTCAACATTTCATATATCTATATACATTTAACAAATACATTAAAAGCAACTCAATACTGATGAACATTTAACAAAGATAAATGCTTTGGTACATATTTCCAACATTACATAAATAGATTCCATTTTATGTAAATAGCAGTATGCATTAAGGCTATTAGTAATATCAAATGGACAGCTTCAATGTTACCCTGCAAACTGCATTTGTTATGTTACATACTACAGTTTCTCCTCGAGGTGGGAATACGTATCCCACATTAGTTCCTTTCAGATGCACACACTGACCACTTAATAGGGTAAAAACCATTTGGTTCACTTTTCCACGGTACATTAGACGAACACGGATTGATTTGTAGCTGTCGGGGCTGTGCCCTTACATGATTAGCGTACTGGAAATTAACAGAAATTGTTACTGGATGCAAAACCATTGACGTATTGTAATTTTCTGCATCGTGTCCTAAGTCTGCAAGATAAGGTCCAAGCATATCTGCATCTAAAGTTAAAGGAATATAAAATGAACCTTTCGAATGAAGTGCAAATATTGGAATACCAAAACTCGGACTGGAAAGGGGTTTATGTGGTGAGAGTGGTGCCAGAGCAGCTGTATCAGGAGAAGGGGATCTTGCTTGAGGAAATTTAGGAACAGGTGAGGGTGGACAGGAGGAGACTGAACATGTTTCACTGTCACGGTGCCTGGTCATTTCTGGCGGTTGTATTGAAAGAGTCAACAGATTGTTTCCAGCAGCAACATCCTCATTTGTCTCTGAAGTATATCGACGCCGTTTAGCGCTGACATAATGACTATCTGACATGTCCTGACAGTTTACAGAGGCTGTATGTTCTCTTCTGTCTTCAAAATGGTGTTCTGCAGTAAAACGCTGCTTAATATTGTTCTTGAACTTATACAAGGAAGCAGCCGAACTTCCATTAACTGGCAAGTGATCAGACATTCCTGTTGCTGAGTGTCCAATCATGTGTTGTAGTCCTGGTGATACTGCAGGATGAACGTTTGGATGTGCAGAGTGCTGGGAATTACCAGTGATCGAAGCATTACTTGCAAATGAGTGACTGGTTAAATTTGTCGTAGTCAGCATTTCACGGAGCTGGCTGGGTGCCGACAGTGGTGTTAATCCTTCTTCATAACCGTTGTCTTCACTTATCAAAGCTTGAGGAGGCAGTTTTGGAACTGATTGCATCACAGGTGGTATTCTACAATTTACTCCAGAGTCCTTATTTTCTGTTCTACTGGAATCACTGCACGATCCTGACCCCGATCCTGGTGAAGAACTAGATCCCAGTCCAGAACTACCCAGAGGAATGGTATTTCCATGATGAGAATAGCTGCCGCTCCCTGTGCTGCCCGACGATGTACTAGTGGTTTCTCCAAGATGTGTGCGTGGAAAGTTCAGACGATCTCCTAAAAGAAAATCATATTCTTGTTATTTTGAACAGTGTAGTACATAACAGCAGATTTAAAAAATTGAAGTCCAGTTATTCACTAGCATAGTCTAATAAAATGCTACACAATGCAACTCAAGGTTTCAGTCACAGCAAAAGGGAAAACTTAGGAAGAGATATTATGGTTACAATGGTGTTACCCATGAAAAACAAATTAATGTTCAAGAAATTTGATACCGTACTGTGATTTAGTGAAAACCACAAAAGTCTCACACCAACTGAATATTATCTATGTTATCATCACAACAGGAAGAGAAATATCAGCAAATATAACAAACTGAGGAAATTTTTGGGACAACAAAAAGGAACCCTGGTCTACCAATAAATATCATAAAATATTTCATTAGAATGAGTGACAGATTTTAGGATGAAGCAGAGGAGCCCAGAGCTTCCTACAAATACCATAAAATATTATACCAGAGAGTCACGATCTAGTAAGAGAAATTTCATAATAACAGATGCCCATGATCAGAACAGACAACAGAGCCGCAATGTCTACGAGGAACAGTAAGAAGTAAGGGAGGCTAGTCCCAAACAGCAGTGGCGATTAGGAATAAGTGGGGGGCAGAAAATGTAGAGACCAGAAGAAGTACCTGGATTCATTAATAATTAAAGAAAATAAAGGAATGAATTAGCTGAAAAGACAACAGGGCTTGTACAATTTTTTTTTTTTTAATAATTCCTAGTTTCAGGCAGCTAAAATGGTGTAAAAATATAATCCTTTCTCCACTAAGTGGTCCCAAAAGTTCTTTTCTGGGTTACCAAGACAGTGCACCAACAAGGAAATATAAGGGCATAAAAGGAAGAGAAACAATTGCAAGAGGCCAGTTTGAGAGAATCCTACTTATATTATTTTGACAATGTAATGAGCATGTCTAAAAAATTTTGTTATAAATTTAAATTAATACAGAATTTGAGCACACAAACATATGTGTTGAGTTTTAAATAAGTTAGTGTAATTAAAATACATCATTATACCTTGGTTAAAGTTCTAAACTCACTGTATGACATTCTTAACAAGACACAAAGAGAAATAAGTTGAAAACAACAACAAAAAAGTTGGTTTTAATTATCTTTGGCACAGTAACCAAGAATAAGACACATATCATTACATGGTGCTAAAGGAGGGTGAATCATAAAATTAAAAGTAAGAAAATGGAATATTATCACTAACAACTAATCTACATTAAACAAAAATCAAGATATAACTTCATGCTTCATATAATTACGGTGGAAAGGGAAAAGGTGAGTGTGTAAATATGCATCTAACACAGCTTTAATGTGAACTCTTCTTGCTTCATAATTATTGTTATCATTCAGTTTTCAACCAATAGCACTTTCTATGGCTCAGAAGGTTAGTGGTCTTCTAGTACTGAATTCAGTGTTCATGTCTCATAGACTATATAGAAAATATGGGATGGATTAAAAAGATAAAAGCACAACAGATTTTCTGCAGAAACATTTTCTTCAATCACTTTCATTCCAGTAATGCTTTGTAATCTTTTTTCAATATTTTCATTATGGCCTTGTTCTAGTGTAGTTAATGCTTTATCCTCCGATTCCACCGTTGGACAAAACTGTAGCAAAAGTAAACTCTAAATTTGAAATATTCGAAAAGACAACTATCACTAATAAAATGCATGGTACTACAAAATCCACATAAATTCACCTTTAAGAATCCTGTCACAATGCTTCTGAAGATGGTTAATGAGTTGAACGCACAATGGGTCCCCAGCAAAGAATCCTTCCACTTCTACCATAAAATGCATGGCCTCTGACAAGCATTCTTGATAACCCAAACGATAATGTTCTACAACAATTGGACCACCAGGTGGATGTTGTTCAGCACTTTCTTCACGATTCTGCTGTTGAGCTAAATCACATGTATCTGAAAATAAATGTAAAAAAAAAAAAAAAAAATTAATAAAGAACACACAATAAAACTAGGCCTAAAGAATGTCTGCTTACTGCATAGAAGAGAGTGAGGAAAATGGGCACTATGTCTGTCTAGGGAACTACAAGAAAGAATGAAGACGATTAGGCTTAGAGATAGGGTTAAACATAAAAACTATCTGCAATAAAATAAAAGGGAAACAAACAATATTTAGGAGCCAAAAAAATTTAAAAAGAAGAAAATGTCTCTTCCTCTGACTGAATCACTTGAAATCTGAGTGTAACATATAGCTAACTGTTGTTGTTTGAGTCATCAGTCCATAGACTGGTTTGATGCAGCTCTCCATGCCACTCTATCCTGCGCTAATCTTTTCATTTCTACGTAACTATTGCATCCTACATCTGCTCTAATCTGCTTGTCATATTCATACCTTGGTCTGCCCCTACCGTTCTTACCACCTACACTTCCTTCAAAAACCAACTGAACAAGTCCTGGGTGTCTTAAGATGTGTCCTATCATTCTATCTCTTCTTTTCGTCAAATTTAGCCAAATCGATCTCCTCTCACCAATTCGATTCAGTATCTCTTCATTCGTGATTCGATCTATCCATCTCACCTTCAGCATTCTTCTGTAACACCACATTTCAAAAGCTTCTATTCTCTTTCTTTCTGAGCTAGTTATCGTCCATGTTTCACTTCCATACAATGCCACGCTCCACACGAAAGTCTTCAAAAACATCTTTCTAATTCCGATATCAATGTTTGAAGTGAGCAAATTTCTTTTCTTAAGAAAGCTCTTCCTTGCTTGTGCTAGTCTGCATTTTATGTCCTCCTTACTTCTGCCATCGTTAGTTATTTTACTACCCAAGTAACAATATTCATCTACTTCCTTTAGAACTTCATTTCCTAATCTAATATTTCCTACATCACCTGCCTTCGTTCTACTGCACTCCATTACTTTTGTTTTGGACTTATTTATTTTCATCTTGTACTCCTTACCCAAGACTTCATCCATACCATTCAGCAACTTCTCTAGATCTTCTGCAGTCTCAGATAAAATAACAATAATAACAATAATAGATACAATGCGGAAAAGAAGAGTTGCTTTTTTCTGTCACATGTTATGACTACCAGAGACTAGGATACTCAAACGTTTATTCAACTACTTTTGGAAAAGTAAGACTAAAAAACTACAGACAGAATATATGAACTACTCCAAACCATGTTTTCTAAACAGGAACACACATAAATAGGATACACAAATGGTTCATAAAACAGGACCTATATCAGCACACAATAATTTAATTTATCAAAACCAGTTGTTGGAGTTATATTCTATTACCAGTGAATTAAAACAAGCACAACACATTACTTGGCCAACCTACAAGAAGAAATCTCTCTTGATAAATGCAAAATTTAAACACTACAACTCCGTTATTAAGCCTGAAGCAACCTATGCTAGTGAAACCTTATTCAATTTGAATACGAAATCAACTATAATCAGATAAATTACAGAAAATAGATAGACGAATCATTAGAACAATTCTAAACAAAAAACACCAAGTAGATGGACAATGGCGATTACTACCTAATGAAGTTGTATACCAGGTGACCGAGTCTATAATAGATACAATGCGGAAAAGAAGAGTTGCTTTTTTCTGTCACATGTTATGACTACCAGAGACTAGGATACTCAAACGTTTATTCAACTACTTTTAGAAAAGTAAGACTAAAAATCACTGGTTCAAAGAAGTCCAAGAAGATTTAAATGAATTAGGCTTGACAATTCAACAAATTGAAAACAGAGAAGAGAAGAGGATCCTGAGAAATAACGACGTGACACTTAAACTGAAGACCTATACACGCAAACAGTACAACATAACTGACAAAGAACGGGCAGCCAGGTCAGAGAGAATGAAACATTTCTGGGAACAAAAGAAGAAACATCAACCAAATTTGTAACCAATATTCATAAGACTTGATTGTATATACTGTAGATTGATTTCAGTGTTCCAATGTGGGCGTAAAATAAAATTTTAAAAAATCAGTGAATTTCTTAAAATTACGTATAAAATTATCTAAAACATAGATGACAGTATTCACATAAAGTGTACTGTTTAAATTACCGGTAGTTTAAAATTGGTGGCCAAGATGATCTGTGCTTGTGGACAACATACACCAAAACTAAAATAAAGGCTACAAAATGGTAAGTTTTTTAATGCTCTCTCAGCTAATTTCAACAGAGAGATAAAGATTGAGTGCAGTAATAATAGTTTTTTGAGATTTTGATTCAGTAGTGTACAATAAAACTTTCACCAAAGGTACAATATTTTACATTCATAACAATTAAAAAGAAATACGGTGTAATTATACAATTAAAATCATTTAGTATTTGACTACACACTAACAACTAACAGACACTAAAGAAACTGCCAGACTGACGAATGCGTTCAGCAAGTGAGTGGATCATACCTCAGTGTCCATGACCTTTAAAATATATATATATATATATATATACCCCTGCTACCCTTCCGCACAGAACAGGTAAAGTCTCCACTACTTAGTATGGCACTATATAAATCGGTTAGCCCGGACGAGTGACATTTTGTGTGTATTTCTGCTAACATTTTTGTTAATTATTAAAGAAAATAAAGGAAAGAATTAGCTGATAAGATAACAGGGCTTGCACATATTGCTTTCTTTTAATAATTCCTAGTTTCATCCAGCTAAACTGGAATAAAAATGTAATAGTTTCTCCATAAAGTTGGGGTGGGGGTAGGGTGTGGGTGGAGGGGGGGTGCGAGGACCCCCTAATCGCCGCTACTGTTCTCATCTATGTTTTACATAATTTTCAATGTAATTTTAAGAATTTTTCTTTTGATGGAATATAATTCCAAAAAACAGTTTTGATAAATTAAATTAATGTGTGCTGATACACACTGTGTTTTATAAACCATTTGTGTATCATCAGCATTGTTTAAGAAAATGGCTTTGTCATTTTATGACGACTATAATTCATAAGGCTGTCCGTCTGAATTCTTGCAAATTCAAGAATCATTCTAGTTTCTCTTTCCCAGTTTGACTAGGTTATATTATTACATCTTATTAGCAATTAATACATAATCAAAACTCATGTTCTCAGTCTGTCTGTACGATGCTCAGCCTGAAGCCTAGTTAGATATTCAAAAAGTACCACCAAGAATTATAATAAAACTGCACAAAACTAAAGACAGCTCCGTAATGAGGGGTATAAAGCACAGTGAGAAGTGAGGTAGTTTGTCACTGCTTTTCTCACTGATCCACAAAGTGCTATAGCAGCATGCCTGGCTTTAGTCGTGCTTTGAATGTCATTACTCAGCACTACCCATATCTCAGCAGCTTCCGTACTCTCAGAGCCATAAATGAGACTAAGACTGAGACTTCAGTTGAGGATACACTTCGCTCTCTGGCTTGTGCCAAGAGACATATGCAAGTTGACAGTAGGGAACTATTGGGTATACAATTTCACAGACTGAGAATATTATATCATCAAGAATGAAATGTATTTCAATCATGAAATAACCAGCATTTTATGAAGTGTGGCATTCCAACAAATGAGCCCGCTGCCATATTTCATGACTGAAAAAGTCTAACATGCTTGAATACTTTCAATTCTTATGAAATTACTACACATTCCAACAATTAGGATAAGACAGGAACAGCAGCATAAACTACACTCTATAGCCTTATTTCTCAAAGGAATATAAAAAACTGAGGGATGAACATCAAAAAGATAATATGACTACGCAATAGACAAATATAATATCTAAATTTACTTGATTAATTATTAAAAATTACCTAGTTGGCGACAGGCATGCATTTGCAGATGTTTCATGTGTTTGATCGCCATTTCAATTATTTCAGTTTTCTCAATACGACCACGTCCTTTCTTCAGATAGTCAGCAGGAATGAGTCTGGAGAGATCGGCTAAGCAGTTGTTCATCCGGTCTCGGCGACGTTTCTCAATGATGCGATGCGACATTGGATCCTGAAAACAAAAATTTTGCATTATTAGAAAATATCATAAAAAAGAAATTAAAAGTAATTAAATGGACACAGCATACAAAAGACTGATAGTACAACATAATATCTCTATCATTATTCCTCCTCTCCGTCTCTTCTGTCTACTTTCTCTAGGTCAACTTTCATTTGCTCCCAAGCATAATAGTATTCATTTTTAAGAGCTAGGAAATCTGTTTATCTGACAGCCTTGTAGCCTCTTGGGGTGAAATAACAGTCACTGATTGCTCCACACTTTTAGACATTCAGTGGTTGTTAAGTTCATTAATACAGAGGACCTTCTCAGCCTCGTTGGGTACTTCTTCAATATACATGACATTTATGAAGCACAATCATTCACTGATCTCATCCACTGCAATAGCCACCTTACTAGCAGATACTGGGGGATATGCATACTGAAAAGTTTCAAATCACCCCTATATCCTTGTACCAAAATAATTTACTAGTTTGTATTTATTCATTCATTTTCATTTTTGGAGAAGTATCACAGAGAACTTGAATCGCATTCTTTGTCATTTTCAGCAGCCTCAAGAGTTTGAAGAATAATATAATTTCCTTTCTTTAAATCAATGAATGAGTGGTCTTAACAGATGGTAATTTCATTCTGCATAGTTACTAGACCTGGGACAACTCTTTCTGAAGTATTATACCACATGGTACAAACAAGAAGTAAATTAGAAATGTCTTCTATAGTACATGCATCCCACTGGCCATCTAGTTGTTATATGTATTTTTATAATATATATACAGAAGAGATCATTAAATCCAAAGTGAAGGACCTTCTTGTACCTGTCTGTGTAAACCTTGATACTGGATGCCTGTGATCATGGCTTTGATCTCTTTTAGTCTCTTCTGAGCCAAGTGTGTAATCATTCACAGCTAAGGTGCTGTTGTGCTTTCTTTGGAGCTTGCATCTCATAATTACTCCTTCTTGGCCAGTTATTTATTTTGTTGTTACTCCATGAAATATCTTGATCAAACAGTCCCATAACTCGGCATATTTGAAATCTTGTCAGATAATTTGTGACAAAGTCGTGGGTGTACTTGTAACTGTTTTGAACAGGAGCTAGGAATGAGAAGGAAGCTGCTGCGACCTATTTATTAGGCACCATTTTCCTGTAGGGTGGGGGGAAATGAAAAAGTAAGAATACGATTTTGATCCACATTCCCTTTGTTCTCCCTATTCCGGTCCTTAAATTTGTGGAAGAACACAGAATTTATTGGGCCAACTGAGCGAGAAATCTCAAAGAACCACATGGCAGAAGACTTCGCCAGCACTGGCTTCCTGATATAATAACCACAAGTAGATTTCACTACTAGACATCTTATAACACCTTAATGTTATCCACTAAAGTTTCCATGGTATATTATTCATATGTGAATTAAATCTACTGCTCAAAATGCTGAGAATAAAGACTACTAGCATCTCAAGACAGTAATGGTTTCAATCTGCTTAGACCTTGAATCAGGAAACAATGCAGCTCAAAGACGTACACGCCGGATGCAGGGGTTGGAATTCCCAGTCCGCAGAAAGACAAGTTGAGGATGAAGGGTAACTGTTATACTGCAGAACCAGGGGCGCAGTATGCAGAGGAAATTTCAAACAAGAAGGTAGGCTGAGGACAATCGTGTTAATCTTTAACGTGTGTGATACTGGCAGTGGTGCATAGGCTGAGGATGAATTGATAGCTTCCTACCAGCTCCTGTATATGTTGAGGTACATAAGTTACTGGGGTACTCAATAGAATGGCAGGCTGAGAATAACTCAAGAGTTCACCAGCTGTCATGCTGCCAAGAGCACATAACATAGTAATCATTATCCTGCTCTAAGTAATCATATATATGCAGCCCATCAAAGGCTTTGGCTTGCAAAGACTAATGCTATTCAGTCAAATGACCTACAAAAATTAGTGTCACAAAGTCAGCTAAGCTTTCTTGACCGGAACCGCTGCTTCTCGTATCAGAAAGGTCCTCAACTGAACTCACGAGCTGAGCCATCCCTCCTCCAACTTCAGGATTAAAAAACCCTTCAACGAGACTCTGAACAGAACACACATTTCGACTCCATACTTGCCCAACTATATGAACCCTTTTCCTTATTATAAAGAAGTGCATCAAAACTTTCCTATGAGAAATAAAAGTTAATGTCTTTTTCTAGATGTAATGACGATATCCAGAGACCTTAAATCAGGTAACAATACAACTCGACATACAGGGAGATCGCAAGAGTCTGAAGGTTGCGACCATGACCACAACCTGCCTGGTGTGAAAATGGGAAATCGCAGAATATGATCTTCAAAGCTGGCAACAAGAGTTCAAATCCACCATCACTTGAATTCAATCATACAACGTACCATGAAGCCTTCTTGCTCGGTATGAGAGTTTCTCTAATTCAACAAGGCTCTCCCGAAATGTTGAAATTGTTCCAAGTTCTATTGAGACCGAGAAATTACAACTTGCAGACTTTATATTGCCCCTACGGACTGTCGTGAATAGTGTCCGTGAATCTTTTTTTTTTGCTAGTGGCTTTACGTCGCACCGACACAGATAGATCTTATGGCGACGATGGGATAGGAAAGGCCTGGGAGTGGTAAGGAAGCGGCCGTGGCTTTAATTGAGGTACAGCCGCAGCATTTGCCTAGTGTGAAAATGGGAAACCACGGAAAACCATCTTCAGGGCTGCCGACAGTGGGATTCGAACCCACTATCTCCCCTTCCACAAGATGAACAGTAAGCTCGGTGAATGGAAAACAAGTAGGGCCTATTTGATGGATTACTTACTATACTTCTGACTGGGCGTAGAGAGAAAAGTCGATTAAGATCGTTAGGACGGGCGTTAAACCAAGAACAGGTCAATAGAATGTAATCTGTTCAATAAGGATCACGAATAAAATGATATTAACAATGTTTGTTTACTAATTATGGCACTATTTGTGAATAAACAGGCGACAAGCACCACAATGCACACTGGAGGACAAGGATTTAATTTATTTAGATAAATTTGTTTATAATTTAAGGGTCCCTTGATACTCTCCCGCTGCCACGTTACTAGCATGGGCGCCCGCAGGATCTTTTCCAAGGGGGGGCACATTAACAATTTTCTTGAATATAAATACCAATATAACGTCAGCAACATTAAATTTTTTACAGAAATTTGCGAATATAACAGATGCTAGATGACTGTCAGTAAGTTCAGTTTATGAAATAATCTGGTATGATATTAAACAATTGAACATCAACTTTTTAGAATTCCATGGGGGGGGGGCAAGCGCCCCCTCTTGCCCCCCCTTGCGGGCGCCCATGGTTACTAGTCCGAGAAATAATTTATTCTGATGCTGATGATGATGATTGCAATATGTGCTAAATTTCACGAAATATTTCCATGTTACATCTCCAGCTTCCCACACACGAGTTCCATGTAGGTATCCGTCTACAACTATATTTAGATCTACGAGGTCGTTGTGATTCAGTTCCAGCCAGAGTCAAGGATTAGTGGCGTGACCTCAGTAGGTACCAAGAGCGGCGACAAGGATTCTTTACCGGTGGCACCGAGCGAGTACGGGTCGTTTAGCTGCTAGCTGTAAGCTTGCATTTGGGACATGGTAGGTTTGAATCTGAAGTTGGTTGGTTATCCGTGGTTTCCCATTTTTTTCAGACCAGGCTACGGCCGCTACCTTCCCAGTCTTACCCCTCCCCTACCTCAGACTCGTCGAGTGTTATAAACCACTAAGGAAATACCTGTCTCGGTGACATAATATTCCAGAGGAATGATTGGAGTGAGGAGGGTGGCATTAATCGAATGGCTACTGACACGGGGAGCGTGAGCGCCGAGTTGCGTAGTTACTAGATTATCACCGAGACGACTGCGGTTCGAATCCCGGTCCGTGCAAATGAGATACAGTGACTGTATAGGCTATATCTCCCAAGTTTCAACGAGCCGTATTATACGAGCTGTCTGGCCTACAGGGCAATAAGCTTATAAAATACTCGTACTGAGAAACAGACTACAAAGTGCAGATTCTCTCCAAAGGTCCAAACTGAGCAAACTACAAACATGCCTTGCACTCTTCTTCACGAGTCACCAATAAGCAAACGACACGTAATTACAGCAGCACTAACCATAGCTTACTGCGATCAGGTATCACTCCCTTCAGAAACGCGCGCCGGTACAACGTAATAATTTGTTCGACCTGGTAAAGTTAAAAATTCACGCCGTATATATATCCTACAATATGCTACTTTTATTCCTTTAAGAATATATAGGTATTACTAGGTTCTATTACAAGAAGTTCTTAGACAGTCTATAATCAATGAACAGCTGATCCCGCAACGCAGAGTGTTTCTAATACCTGATCAAGTTTGTCTTGTAATTAACTTGATATATAAACATAGCAATAAACTTAATTCATTACCTTCCCAGATACTTTTGGGCGACTGATTAAAATCATTCGAACAGAGTGATAATTTATTACTGGGACATTGTGTCACCTGATCCTTGATGCTTTCAGATTCTGATCCTCTATGTGGATTTTTCAAAACGAATTTGATATAACACTATCTTGTATATGGGACAATAAAGGAAATATATAGATTTAAATTACAGTTACCGCAATAGTTTAGGATCTATATTCGCTGTGAGATTGTATCTAAGAGTCTAGCAACAATTCCTTTTCTTAAGCTGCAAAATTTAAGTTATCTGAAGAATAACTTCCACGTAAAACCTATGAAAATTTGTATACAGGCGTTCTTGTTTTCTTGGCATGAAATGTATACACTTAATGCGGTATTAAGTCTGTAATATTAAAATTTTAACTTTGTGTATGAGAGGAAGAGGGAAATTTTAGATTTAGCACTATCAGACAAGAAAGACACTTTTTCACACTCAAAACAGTAACTTCACACAACAATCAAACTTGCGAATGTTAAGTTAGATCTTCCTGTGTTGTTGCTATTAAAATCATAACTGCGATGCGAGCAGTGAGGTCATCGTTTGAATTACGCCACTTTCACTATTCAATGCTTTTGATAACCCTCAAATCTAACACAATTTATGTAAGTTAATTATTCACTTTCAGAGAACACATCAGAAAAAAATCAGCACACATAGTGTAACCAACTATAGTGACTGCCTCACGCGCTGAAACACGTGAGTCAAGGAGAACACTTGGGAACACTTTGCGAGGAGCGTTGCACCTGTACCTCTTTATTAAGCAGGCGTCGTCTACTTCGATGTTGTTGATTAACAGGCGGATCACCCGCTAAGAGTAAATGTTGTTCCAATAACACAGCGTTGTGAGTTACCATCTTGACAACAAGGTGATACACACAACTTACACTACTTGCTTCCAACGAATGAAACGCAGCGTCTGGATGCTCCAAGCTTTATAGGAAGGCGCGGCTTGTGTTCTATCACGTGGAGGAGTCACGTTCCCAACTCGTGGAGGCGCGTTTCAGTTGTTGACTTGGCTCACGTTGTGCGCTGTTCAACACAAATGTGGAAAGCACTGCACATCACGAGTCCTTCAGCATGCCCAGCATTATTCATAAATCGTACACTCGTAGCTTCTCGAAAAGAATCACGTTTGTTAACAGGAGAAAGTCCCAGGCCAACCAGAGATGAATGATGCATTGGTGGGAGTGACCTACGAAGGGAAGTTTCCAATCAGGTACAGTCAGGACACGCTATCAAATTTAAGCCTCTAAATACAGCAGGTGGTAGGCAGTAATGACGTATATTAGGTCATGGGAGCGCTATCGATCCAGGACACCACCCCTTCCCCTGAAATCCTTAACAGCAAGAATGTTATTCTTCCATAACAATGATGAATGTGCATAGTTATAGGAGAGGGTGGGAGACGATATTAGTAAACACGAACAAAATGTTTATTTTCCTTATTACAAAGTAAATAATACCGAGCAAGTTGGCTACGCCATTTGGATTACGTAGCTGTGAGCTTGCGTTCAGGAGACAGTGGGTTCGAAGCCCACTCACGGCAGCCATGAAGATGGTTTCACGTGGTTTCTCATTTTCCCACCTAGTAAATGTCAGTGCTGTACCTGTACCTTAGTGTATGGTCAGTTCCTTTCCTCTCCAATCATCGCCGTAAGACCTGCCTGTGCCGGTACGATGTAAAACAAGTAGGAAGTAATAATAATAATAATAATAATAATAATAATAATAATAATAATAATAATAATAATAATAATAATAATGTAAATTTGTGTCCTCGTCCGGAAGTGGTGCAGCTCTTCTCAGGCACCCAATGGAGGTGCACATGTACCTTTTTCACCACATACCAGCCCTCTTGCCTTTTTCAATTTCTGGCAGTACGGGAATGGCAGCTAATTAATAATAATTTTATGACTTTACGTCCCACAAAGAAATTCAACAATTTTCGGATCTCAAGTGCCGAAAGTTTGTCCCGAATGAGTTCATGAGTTATTTTACATGCAAGTAAATCGACACGAGGCTGGCGTGTCCGAGCACATTCAAATACCACTGCCTGACTCAAGATCAAACCCAACAACTTGGGCTCGCAAAGCCAGAAAGACAAGAGGATTGAAATATTTAAATTAAAATTAAAATTAAAATTCTCGAACTTCGGCGTCTCTGAAAACCGTAAAAGTAGTTAGTGAGGCATAAAACCAATATACATTAATTTATTTTAATTATCCCCAAATGATTCTACTCCAGCTACTTATATATTTTCTGAGGTCTTAATGTCAATAACATGATGCATATAGTACTGAGAGATCCAGCATAAGTTCTTTCTCGAATTCCAATTTCCCCCAGGTACAAATTTATTCTTGTAAAGTAATAACTTGTCAACATTTGTTGAAAATATGATGACAATGTTCTCAAACGTGCAAGGATGTCAAATTGGTCTGGATTTTACAATACACTGAATTTTAAATTTTAGCACGACTTTTGATATACAGAATTATAACACTTGATCTTTTAAACACTGAGATTTTAAAAACTTTATTTTCAAATCTAGAGAAAGTCTATTGTACACTTCAATGAAATTTATACTTCATCAATTGAAATTTCAACATACGGGAGTATTAAACCAACTAGGCCTACATAAAATAAACATGACTTCCATCTTAACAAATAAAACCATAATATAACACTTGCAATAACAATTAATGTAAGAAAAGAATTACCTATAAATGTGACAAAGTAAACAAGTGTCGTATTTCTCGACACGGCCATGCCTGCATCCCCAATGGAGGTGACCTGCATGTACCTTTTTAAACCATTTACCAGCCCTCCTGTAAATCTCAGACAGTACCGGGAATCCAACCCGGGCATCCGAGGACTACATATGTTAACGCTAAACGTTATGCTATAGAGATGGAAGACATAAAGATAGAATGAAAGCTATAAAAGTTGTGAAATTCGGCCATAAGTCCCCTGAAGAAAAGGACAAGCAATCAGTTATAATGTTTATGGAATTACAAAATGAGAAGTGATAAAAGCTTAGTTTTATGCGACTGCTGATATCGTGAACATAGCCCCGGGACCTCTAGTTTTTAAGTACAGTAGAATCCAAACTAAGGAACGTAAATAATTTCATTTCAAAATTCCCACTGTAAGGATGTGAAACGATCTTGCCCGAGATAGCGCAACATGCAACTGGCCGTGACTAAATACTGGCTCGGGTAAGTAGACACCCACTTTTTCAAGAGATTATCTCTGCGCTTTATTACTACAGTAGTAATGGTCATACAGAGGGCTAGTCGAACTTCCCGTCTGAGTGTACGTTGATATTTTCTATTAGCAGCATGTAAATTATTAGGAAAGTTCTGCCATCTGTTGAGTATATTAAGAAGCTGGGGAAGGTCAGAGGATCAAAGAGTATATAGCACAGAATAATATTCTTCAATGATCAAAGGAAGTGTATACTCTCTGACTTGACAGGTAGTAACCAAACATGGCTGCATGCAGTTTCATTTCTAAGGATGAAAATCACATATATCAGAATGTTAATGAAAGTGTTAGTCGCTTAGCAACCTGCCAAGTAGAGCATGCATAGCGGGTTAGGGTAAGCCTTCTCCTACAATTAATGGAGTGATCATTTAATGATTTGATTTTATGATTACTCGACGTTGGCGGTCAACAATACACCTAGGAAACAAGAAATAGCAAAATAATTGCTACCGCTATCTCATCAAACGGCAGATCTGCCCCGTTGCTCAACTCCACCGTATTAACATCGTCCATAATACTACTACTAAATTGTTTTCATTGCTCCCCTGAGGGGCGAGGCGGATCTCTTACACGGTGAAGCCGTTTCTCAAGCCAGGGGATTTGTGGTGGTGATGGAGATGTGTAGGAAAGGTGAGGGGGTTGGGGGTTGGCGGCCGTGGCCTACACTAGGAACTGTCCCGGCATTCGCCTTAGTGCAGGAGAATGAAAAACCACAGAAAACCGTTCTCAGGACAGCCGAGGGTGGGGACCATCCCCCCTTCGTCTCCCGAATGCAGAGGTGCACAGGCTCGCTAGAGCTCGGTTTATCAGTCGGAGTACAGATATGTAGGACCACGGACCAGCCGTGGCCACTTGTACGCCGAAATGTACTTTGCAACCACTGACCCGCGTCCATAAAAGCCGAAGAATCCAACAAACAAATCATGCTATAAGCAATTTTTTCTTTTTTTGAAATTTAGTAGGGAAACTAGAATATTAAATGAACAGATAAACGATAACACGATTTAAATACTTAGAAAATGAGACAAACTGCCTAAATCTCTAGTTTCGAGAAACCTTAAGAACCTAAGACACTTGCATGGCATTCTTCACAGAGTGATTTTTTTTTTCTTTGGACGAGTTGAAATAATGGACAAGACTCGGAAAAATTACTCAAAATTACACGCTTAAAAATATCCTCAAGTATTGACATAATTGTGTCATATTATATAACACCGAGCAATGTCATATGGTAACAAATTCATATGATTCGTCAACTGGTTCCTGGAATAAAGATAAGAATGGAGCAAGTTCGACCACTGGGTATTAGTCAATACTCAATATGGAAGATAAACGGAACAGGAGAAATGAAGTTAAAATTTAGGGACGAACACCAATAGTTATATTCAGACAATGGGGAAAAGTGATCCGATTTAATATCAAGTCAATATTATCCGCAGAGAAGCCTCCGTGTCTCAGACGGCAGCGCGTCGGCCTCTCACCGCTGGATATCGTGATTCAAATCCCGGTCACTCCATGTGAGATTTGTGCTGGACAAAGCGGAGACAGGACAGGTTTTTCTCCGGGTACTCCGGTTTTCCCTGTCATCTTTCATTCCAGCAACACTCTCCATCATCATTTCATAGCATTTATCACTCATTAATAAATCACCTTGGGAGTGGCGACCCCATTGTAATAACAGCCTATATATGTTTCATTCATTACATCCCTGACCCGGTCAATAACTGGAAAACAGGTTGTAGGTTTTCATTTTCATTATCCGCAGAATAGAGGGGAGGGAGAATTAAGATAGAAATTACGTAATTATATATTGAAACAATTCAAAGCGAGAAGCGAATATGCAGGAGCAGGTAAAGTGGTAGCCATTTTAGGCGGTCCGTTCTTTGAGAAACGGAGATTACTGAAAAGTACTTGTTTTATTGAATTATTATTATTATTATTATTATTATTATTATTATTATTATTATTATTATTATTATTATTATTATTATTATAAACAACAGCAGCATCATTCACTTTAGTCCAGAAGAAGCCTACGTAGAATGCGAGGAAAGAAAATTAACTGCCATTGTAGTAGTATCCGCATGGGACACGTGTTCCAGAAGGTGACGCCAAGATCTTTCGACTGACACGTGACCGCTCACAACTTCCCGTGTTCAATACGAGAACTGCCAGAGAACTGTTTCTACTGTCGTCTATTTTTCATATGATGGAGTGAATACAGTATCCAGGTTCGAGTGCATGCACTGTGCAGACAAGAAATGAATTTGCTACAAATATATTGGACCAAAGTTATTTTTATTATTATTATTATTATTATTATTATTATTATTATTATTATTATTATTGGCACAGTGGTTTAGCAGCTGTCTTTCCACTCGAATGGCTGAGGTTCGAATCCCGGTCGATTCTAGGTTGGAATTTTCACCTGAACAATCACGTAGCGCCAGGAAAGGCATCAGACCTTGAAACTCCGGCCAAAACAAACTGGGCCTGGATGGCTCTAGTGACACCAGAAATACCTGGGATAGATTGAAAAAGGAGAAAAATTAGGCTAGTAGTGGTATAGTACGCGAACCTTTTCTTGAGCCCTAGTTTCCATTCAGCACTATGGAGCTCAGGACTCAAGAAAAGGTTCGCGTACTATAGTAGTAGTGCCGGTAGTAATGCCAGGCCTATGGTGTAGAAGTACCGTGCCTGCTTCTTACGCAGAGGCTCCATGTTCGATTTCCGGCCAGTTCAAGGATTTTCATTCTGGACTGCGTACTTACAATTGCAATTTTTGTTTTTACGTCACACCGACACAGATAGCTCTTATGGTGACGATGGGATGGGAAAGGCCTAGGAGTGGGAAGGGAGCGGTCGTGGCCTTAAGTAAGGTACAGCCAGGTGTGAAAATGGGAAACTACGGAAAACCATATTCAGGACTGCCGACAGTGGACTGAGTACTGCAACAGGGTTCACTCAGTCTCCTGAGATCTTGTCTGGATAAGCCATGGTCTTTAATGGGTTATCAGTCCGTATTATTATTATTATTATTATTATTATTATTATTATTATTATTATTATGCCCGGCTGATGTAATACATTAATAGTCACGCATGATTTCTTGTTTAGATTACCAATGATAGATCCTTTGGAGAAGGTAGGCTAATGTTTCTAAAAATTAAAGCATTAACCTATAACTGATATATTAATCCCCAATGACCAACGAACATTTCGCACTAATGCTAAAGCTTGCATAGTGTTGGCTGAATGAGCTTTATTGGGGCCTTTCCACTACTCCATTCACATCTCCCAATTTCACATTAAATATTTGCGAAAAATCTTACTTCCGAACGAAATTTCATAGATCTATGCAACTTACCCTTTCCCGGTACTGAGATTCCATAAATTACACAATATACCTTTTTTCTGGTACATACTTTAGATATTCTTTAAAGTTTACCCTGACCTATAGACAGATATGATATGATATGATATATGTTGTTTGGAGTCGTCTCAAAAAAAAAAAAAAAAAAAATGCGGTTGAGATCTCGCTATGCAACAAATTAATAAAAATCGCATTGTTCAGAGGGAAAATCGGAAGACTGGCATCCGAACAATGGTTAAATTGGGCCGGTAC
The DNA here is from genome assembly GCF_040414725.1 of Anabrus simplex. NCBI lineage: Eukaryota > Metazoa > Arthropoda > Insecta > Orthoptera > Tettigoniidae > Anabrus > Anabrus simplex. The sequence goes on along the minus strand of NC_090265.1, from coordinate 645,292,581 downwards.
TCAGTAACAGTAGTTCGAAAACATTGCTAAATAAGTACCGGAAGTTTCTATAGATATTCGTGGTTTGCTCTGGTTTCATGAATATTGCAGGCCTATAGATAACTATTTCTTGGTTCAGTTTTTTCCTCTACAGACCTGGGCACCCCTGTCATGTTGTGATTCCCGCTTCACGTAGTGTGATAAACTTACTATTCACATAAATATGCTGTATCCATCTGAATGACCGGAAGTCTTGGATGCATTATACCGGATGTTCCACCAGCCCCTTGCGATCCAGTTTTATGCATCCCTTCACATTTACTACAATTCTGAAAGACATCGGTCCCTCTCCCTGAACCGGGGTAATATAACGAGATATGTGTTTACGGGCTAGAAGACAGCAGGAATCATGAGTGCCACTATTAATTCATTATGGGTACCTCGAATTAACCCGTAAAACGAGTATAGATACGCAGAACACGTACTTTAAAACAGGAGGTGGACGCACAGACCGGGAGCACGGTACTGTATAGGCTGGGAAGTGGGCACCGTAGGTCAAGTGTCGCAGTAGCTCGGGGCAAGAGGACGGGGAGATATGTGATACAGTGCTCGAGGTAGGAGGTTCGAATCCCACATAATAATTTTTTGAACAGCCAGTTGCCTGGGATGTGGCAAGGCTGTATCCTTAATACCGGTATTTTCCCAGACTGATCTGTTTATTTAGCCCTGAAAAGGGCCGTTGGTATGGAGCTAGGTTGATATAGGCTAGGAAACATGTGACAGGACTTCAGTTATCCACGTCGTTTAACGCGGCACCTGCTCGAAATGACGACCTCCGTAGTCAATACAGAGCTGCGCGCGATGTTATAAGGACCGTCTGGCCCGTTGCAACTTCTCTAGCGAAACGGATCGGCATGCCTCGGTGATGAGCTGTCTAAGGTGACATGGATTGGCCGGCTCCTGTGCATACATCAGTTTACATGGCCCAAGGGCGTAAGCTCGGACGATCTGGCGGGCTAGGAGACAGGTTCTCCTCTTCCTATCCGTTTATCAGGATACGTCGTATGGAGATGGTTCCGGACGACCACCACCGCGTGCGGTTGAGCTCCGTCATGTTGAAACCACATCCTGCAGCGGTCAAGGAGTGGCACATATTCCAAAAACGGAGGTAATTAATCTTGGAGAAACCGCAGATAGCGATGGCTGGTCAGATGGCCCTCAAAGAAGTGGGGACCGATGAGATGATCACACATGATTCCACACCATACATTTACGCCCCACTGTACCTGAAAAGCTGTTCTGTCACACCCAATGGGGATTATCCGCACTCCAGTAATGCATATTATGGCGATTAACGATTCCGTTGTTGTAGAATCGTGCTTCGTCCGTAAATAATAGAGTCGCTAGAAAAGCAGGATCAGTGTCCAAATGCTGTAGGATCCATTGACAGAACGCCACCCGGGCATCGAAATCATGACCATGGAGCTCCTGGTGTAAGTGCAGAAGGTACGGGTGAAACCGGTGGGTATGCAATATCCGCATAACAGACGCTCGGCTGATGTTCGTCTCCTGTGCAATAGCCCGTGTGCTAGTATGTGGGTTATGCCGGATAGCATCAAACACGATCTCTTCATTGTCAGCAGACGTCACGGGATGATCTCGAACAGGCCGTGTCCCTCCCAGAGATGAAGTATCCCGCAGGCGTCTTTCCACACTCCGAAATGTCATGCCCGTCGGTTGTCGTCTATCCGGATAACGTTCTTGGTACAGGCGTTGTGCCTGGTATGCATTCTGTCTAGCTTCCCCATAGATAAGTAACGTATCCACATACTCATCGCTGGAATACATCTCGAGGCAGTGAATAAACTTTGTGTTGTGAATTGCTTCGAAGGAGGGGAGTTCGAGCAGCTACATACTTACCTACCATCGCATGTTGTTATCACATTCCAATGGGGCAAACTTTGCCCTACCTATGATCTACGAAGCTTGGAACATGTACGACGTAGCTAACTGGCCACAGACCATCATCTCCTCATCCTCGTCCAATCCAGCACCATACCCAATACAACGATACATACGGTTTTTTACAGGGTCAAATAAACAAATCAGTCCTTGGAAGCTATCAAGTATGCAACCGTACCACATCCCAGGCAACTGGCTGTTAAAAAAATCTTATGCGGGATTCAAACCTCCTACCTCGAACACTGTCCACTATCACATATCTCCCCGCCCGTTTGTCATGTGAGCTACTGCGACACTTTGCCTACGGCGCCCACTCCCCAGTTTATACAGTACCATGCTCCCGGTCTGTGCGTCAACCTCTTGTTTTAAAGTACGTGTTCTGCGTATCTGTATTCGTTTTACGGGTTCATTCGAAGTACCTATAATTAATTAATAGTGGCGTTAACAATTCCTGCTGTCTTCTAGCCCGTAAACACACATCTCGTTATATTACCCCGATTCAAGGAGAGGGACCGATGTCTTTCAGAATTGTAGTAAATGTGAAGGGATGAATAAAACTGGATCGCAAGGGGTTGGTTGACCACCCGGTATACAGGAGAAAGTGTCAGGAGTTCAAGTAAAAATTCAAGATTCAAGTAAATACAGACAGTACGAGAAAAAAAATGAAGAGGAAAAAACGGATAATTTCCTTCTTTTGTCAACAGCAGCATTATCGCAGTATGGGTGAGATTTTTAAAGTCGCCAGTGACTTAATCTTAAAGTAAACTGAAAAATAACCGATGAATCACCAAGCAGTCTTCAAACTCATCGGCGATTCTGTAATGAAATGCACCGATTGCCATCGCATTCACCGAATTCATTTTATGGTGTTTTCGTCGGCCGTAAAACAGCTACTGATAGTTCACAATTCGTAACAATGGAGTTTATTTTCGCTCGAAAGATGTGAAATTGTTCATCAGATTCTGAACCTTTACAGATTATTTAATTTAATGACGATGATGATTTAATTTTGTTCCAAAATGCGAATATAAGGAAAATAGGTACTTAATGTACGGTTTGGGTCACGTAGCTGTCACCTTGTATTCGGAAAACAGTGGGTTTGAACCCCACGGTCGGCAGCTTACCATTTTTACATCAGGCAAATGCTGGAGCTGTACCTTCATCAAGGCCACGGTCGAATCCTTCTCACTCCTAGCCCTTTCCTCTCCCATAGTCGACATAATATATATCTATGTCGGTGCGACGTAAAGCATTTTTGTTATAGATTAGCCTATGTAGGCTATATGTAACTGAGAGCCTCCGTGGCTCAGGCGGCCTCTCATCGTAGTTCAAATTCCGGTCACTTCACTTCTGCTGGAAAAAGCGGAGGCGGGTACTCCGGTTTTCACTGTTATCTTCCATTCCAGCAACACTCTCCAATATCACTTCATTTCATCTATCATTGGCCCAGAGACGTGCGGCAGGCTTCGACAGTCGGCACAATTCCTCTTCTCGCCGCTAGAGGGGGGCTTCTTTCATTACATTCCTGACACCCGGTCGAATGACTGGAAACAGGCTGTGAATTTCCATTATGTATATGTAACCGACTTCATCTGGCACCAAAATCTCTCAGTCTTATGTTCATAAAGTCAACGACAATCAAAATCTCACCGGTAAAATCTGTGATATAATCGGCATTCATTGAACAAAATCAATCGGTGGATTTGACGGTAACATTAAAAGTTAATTTATCTTGCCTTATCCAGTAAAGTGTGAAAATCAAACAACAGAACCTCACATTGCTGAAAAGTAATATAAGTAACTTACCGGCAGTTCATAATATTTTCCAGGTTATATGAACTGTAATATTTGTCCCAAATGGAAGATAATAGTTACTTTTACTCAAATAAAGTGTAAAATCTGCGGTAAATTAAGAAATACCGTCGTTACTAGAGAATGTAGAGAAATATGTATACGTACTTAACGGACTGCACACAGTACTCCCCTCATGTTGCATCAAATACAGTAGAGACAATGCGAGACACTTCCGGGTTTAGCCTTGTTAAAATGGGAGACAAGTCGCAAGTGGGGCTCCTAGTGTCTTGACCTGAAAATTCGCGCTAAATTCAAATATCAATGGAAATGTATATACGGAAATGGATAAATAAATTACAACTAGAAAGAAAGTGTTACTAAGATATTAACTTCAAAGTTGCTAAAGCAATTCTGGATAAATTAATGAAGAATTATTTAACAGGTTATTTAAAGACTGAAATTAGACATATAATCAATATGTGAAATGGACTGCTGTGAAAGGGCTTGATCTTTCATTTATGCATTACTTTTTTAGCTTTAGTATTCCTGCCTGAACGTTCACGGCTAGATTTTTCTTTTTCTCATTTGAAAGCATTGTATCATCATATTCAAACACTTGTCAACAAAAATATCGGCACATTCCTTACACACATGATTCAATGAATTTACTTTTAAGAGCTGGACAATTTTCCTTTTAACTTGAAGCCTACTAACAGAAAGAACGCTGGGGATGTACCTTAATTAAGGCCACGGCCGATTCCTTCCCACTCCTAGCCCTTTCCTGTCCCATCGTCGCCGTAAGACCTATCTGTGTCGGTGCGACGTAAAACAACTAGCAAAAAAACAGAAAGAACATCTATAAATTTAGCCTCAAAAGCATTCAAACTTTCCCTATAAGCAATACTTGCCATAATGCCATTACATTAGGGTAAAGCAAGTTTGCATCATCATATTGTTTCAAAAAAATATGTACATTTCTTAAATCACCCATATTTTTTTCAGTGCTTGACAACGCATTACGGCATTCCAAATGGGGAAACTTAGAACACAACCAGCCCCACTCATATGCATATGTATTTTCCTGAATTAAATCAAGCCCACAGATCACACCTACAACAACACATCGGTATTGAAGGTTAACTGCTGCACTATACAATAAAATATGCGTATTATATTTTAAGCGAGTTAAAATATGGGTCGAGCAGGTCAGAAGATTATGAAGTAATATAAAAATCTCTTTGTCACTGGAAGAATATATATGCAAACACAACATTACTTACATTTTCTTGTCACAAGGGAAACGGAAGAAAGACCGCGCATTCTTCTCTACTTCATATTACTGCAGCCAAGCACAGCACATACCTTTCACCTCATGTTGAAAGGAGATATCAAGGAATGGCACACGCTACTATTTAATTATGTCAACTCACTAAAAACGCATATATAACACCAACTTCACACACAAATACACGTGTTCTTAAGGTTCTCAGGTCAATCTGCTAGAGAGAGCTCTAATAGCTGTCCCTCGATATCTCGCTAAGTGTCGCGTATTGTCTCTACTGTATTTGGTTGCATTCCGCTGCTCTTGCCGTCTTTTGTTTCTTTCTTGAGGTCCAGGGCAAGCACCGACAAATGGGAGTGCTATGTCTGTGAATTATCATTATATTTGCCCATATGACTAGCGCGGGCAGTTCAAACAGCAAAATAGTGTGATCCCTGGACCAATAAATATATCACTTAATGAATTAGTTCGGGCACAAAACGAATGAGCAACATGAAGAAAACGACACCTAATTAATTCAAAAAACTTCATTGGGCAAAGATATCACACACGAAAGTGTTAGACAAACAAAACACATACGGAAGCGTTCCGACGTAGCAGAAAAAATAGTTGTAAGGTAGTAAAGTATGTACCCATATTATTCCCTACACGTAAAATATTACGTACTATTTCTTAATTTACCGCAGATTTTACGCTTTATTTGAGTAAAATTATCTTCCATTTGGGACGAATATTACAGTGACATTTCGTGGGTTGGATTCGTTCACGTAATCTATTTTCCAACTGCAGCCCAGGTTACCGTGGATGTCCCCTTTGCCACCCATAAGGTGAACACTAACATTAACGCTTACATCGAACGGATTTTAACAAGTTTTACCGAGGCAATTAATAATAATAATAATAATAATAATAATAATAATAATAATAATAATAATAATAATAATTGTTATGGAATCTCCGTTGTTTACAGAGGTGTAAGAAGGTACCGGAGTGAATGGGTGGACAGTGAAATGATCAGAGCATAAGTTCAAGCACTAAATTATCAAATTTTATTTCTTCCTTTTTGAATTTGGTAGTTATAGAATCTGGATGAACAACAATATTATAGAGATGAGCTCGTCAGCTCCCACAATAACAATGACTTAAAGTCAAAAGTCAGGCACAATAGAGAAGATTATCTACGCAATAATTTTCAAGGAATGAACATCGTAGCTCTAAAGGTACACTATTTTACAAGAGCATATTTGCTCCACTCACATTCTAGGAGACTAAGCTCCAAAATTTACTACAGTTCGGGCTCTCAGAGGCACAAGCGTCTTACAAAATTACGCTACACAAACTTCAAGACTGTGTTTATTGTCATTTCTGCTCGACAGTCTATTACACACTAGTCTATAAATAATGACAATTTAAACAGGGCCAATGAGTGCCCATTCTAAATGGTCTTCATGTACAAAAGAAAAGGTTTAAGACGATCAGATATTTTTAAAAATGCTAGGAGGCGAAACACTTGCACTCCTTTTGAATTTATTGAACTGAACATAACAGGCTTTCGCCCAGTTACAATGTTCCCATATACAATTCAAAATAAAAACTCAGACTATTTATAGCTAGGCACTAACTACTTACTACTTAACTACTTCTAAATCTACTATGTAGCATCCTGCACATGGGCGGATCGCCAGCTCCACATGCAACACACCACCTAACTAAACTAACTACTTTACTACATAAATATATACTAACTCTAACCTAAATCTGTCTGGCCGCGACATCACCCCTGGCGAGGAACTGTTACCACCCTTCCCTGGGATGTCACGACCAGACATGTCTCATAAGGCTCGGAAACCGATACCTCATAGACCCCTTAAGCTGTCAATGTTATTTCCTCACCACTCCTTCCTGTGATTGCCTAGCTCTACATGTAGGCTGTCACACCTGTATTTCACTGCCGAGACGGATTCCATAACTCGGCTCATCTTTCACTGTCTCATTGACAACTTACTTCCTTTAACCTACCACTATTCACTACTTTACTCTACTCTACATGTTGCACTCCTTTAGAAAGACACTTAAAATCCTAAATGCCGTATGGCCCGAAGTTGCAGAGGCTAAGCCTATACTACAGAGGGGTGACTAAATGAGAAATATTAAGTACCAAAGTAATGCGAAGAATTTAGAGATTTAGAAAATCTTAGTCACCCTCATACCAAGTTGAATGGGAATTAACAGAGGGTGAACACTCTTTATTCCCCAAATTACATGTTTCCCAGTAGGGATTTGAACAAAGTCCTCAGACTTGCCGACAGAGATTTTAGAACTTTATATTAATAAAAGGAGTTTGAAACCTTCCCTTCGAGTTATCTGCCTGGAGCTATCACACATTAAGAGATGTCTGCCAATACCTTGAATTGTTGGGCCTTCCGAATGCGGGCCTACAGCCCCTGCCTCCTATTACGCCGCACGCACACTAGACCGGAATGATGAAGATGACAACACGGCCCTAAAGCGCCCAGCTTTTATAGCATCTCAGAGGGGAAAGTTTCAGAACTCTCTTGAACTAGGCAGAATGCCTATACACACCCCCAATTTTAATTGGCTAGAGAAATACACACAAAATTCATGATTGGTTAATAACTAAGGACGAAGGAAGCCGAAGAAGTATAGACAACCTTAGCACATAAAAAAATCTACAAAAACTTAAGGTTTACAAACACTGAAAATTCCCTTAAAAATTAATTTTCCGTAATCCCGCCAGAGGGGGCATATAGGCCGATAGTAGAGACATCTAAAGGTTAGAGGTCCAAGTATCTTGAATTACATTAATTCAGGATTCACAACACAGATGGCCTTCTGGAAGGCGCGCAGTTCAACGGGACGGAGAAGGTGTACACCCGGTACAACAACAACAACAACAACAATAATAATAATAATAATAATAATAATAATAATAATAATAATAATAATAATAATAATAATAATAATAATAATAATAACGTTATTGGCTTTACGTCCCACTAACTACTTTCACGATTTTCGGAGACGCCGAGGTGCCGGAATTAGGTCCCGCGGGAGTTCTTTTACGTGCCAGTAAATCTACCGGCACGAGGCTGACATATTTGAGCACCTTCAAATACCTCCGGACTGAGCCAGGATCGAACCTGCCAAGTTGGGGTCAGAGGGCCAGTGCCTCTATTCAGCCCTCTGTTCACTACTACTAATTCGAGAGGAAACTAGGTAAAATCTTACTTCCAAACAAAATGTTAGTTGCTTTCTGCAGATACCATAAATCTATGCTACATACCCCTTTCTGCTAGTTCAATTTTCTTTTCTGACCTGTGTGAAAACCAGTACAAATTTTATGGTTCTATATGGAATTTTACAAATGCGAATTTTTTAGTGTATTGTATCAACAAAATGGAATTACATACTGCCGTATGGGTTGAGAGGTGTAGGAGTTAGTCCTACTGACTGGGTAACGAATAAAAATCACATTTATCGGAAGGAATATCAAAACACTGGCATCCGAAGTTTGGAGGAAGCCCTTACATGGCCCTGAACTAATGAAGCGGACACGTGTACGTAGTTTTAAAGTCAAGCGAGCTAACGATCAATCTAGTCAGGCTGTGTTGGCGCACGTGACGTGTATCACGCGCTACTCCAGTGCATCTCTCTCTAAAACACACACACTCACACACGCAGAGAGAGAGAGGTGCGAAGCCTATTTAAAGGAACAATAATATTGGCATGTGTGTTGTCTAATTTATGCCATCTAATTAACACGTGAATGCTGAGCGGACGGTGTAATGCCCACTCTTGTAACCAAGGCCGTGTCCAGCAACTCAGCATTAACGACCAGTTTAACATGTTTTACAGCAGAACCTGTTGTCCTGTTCTAATGTGACGGGCAAAATTGTATATTTTCAAGAATCGAATACACAGTAATCGAGAACTTCCAGGATCGAAACTTGTATTCAAAACCATACTGTCTTCATAACTCGAGTAAAAATTTCAGTCACAACGAAGTTCCTTAAAGTGCCAACAAATCTAGTAACACAAGTACCCATTAAGCCACTCTTTTGTCTAGTCTAATAGACCTCTTTTCGTCAGTTGTCTCCCATGATCTATCCCATCAAAATTCTTGGATAGGTCAATAGCGATACAGTGCATTTGACCTCCTGAATATAAAATATCGGCTATATCTTGATGGAATACTACAAGTTGGGCCTCGCTGGAATAACTTGCCCTAAACACAACTGTCTTCTAACGAATCAGTAAGTAATTTCGCAAACGAGTTTAAAATAATCAGGAAGAATGCTTTCCCAGAACTGACTGACCGATAATTATCTGCTTTATGTTTGTCATCCTATCCCTTGTACAATGGGGCTACTATTGCAACTCTCCATCCATTTCGTACTGCTCCTTCACGAAGACAGTAATCAAATTTCAGGTATGACACTACAGTATATCTCAACCCATTGCTTCCCAGACATCTTATCATTCCCAACTGTTTTTCTAACTTTCAATTTTTGTATATTTTTGAAAATCCATTTATTGTCCTAGTTAAATATCAGAAATTCGCCAACATTAGCCGCCTCTTCTACCTGTACATTATCCTTACATCATCATGTTATCCTTAGCTGACTTTTTGGTTTATTCAATTTCCTGATGAGTTTCTTCAATCATTCCCTACTTCCACAAAGTAACTAATTCTTTCCAAATTGTAGCTCCTCTTATAATTTATCGGGTCCTTACCATTCCTTAGCCGGCCCCCCCGGTATAAGGGTAGCATGCCTGCCTCTTACCCGGAGGCCCCGGGCTCGATTCCCGGCCAGGTCGGGAATTTTTACCTGGATCTGAGCGCTGGTTCGAAGTCCACTCAGCCTACGTAATTACAATTGAGGAGCTATCTGACGGTGAGATGGAGGCCCGGTCTAGGAAGCCAAGAATAACGACTGAGAGGATTCGTCGTGCTGTCCACACGACACCTTATAATCTACAGGCCTTCGGGCTGAGCAGCGGTCGCTTGTTAGGCCATGGCCCTTCAGAGCTGTTGCGTCATGGGGTTTGTTTTGTTTTTACCACTCCTTACCATCTTTAAAAGTGCATACGATACCTGTTCTCACACTCCTCAACAATTGCTATAAACCCATCCCATAGGCTGTTTACATTTTTATCTATCATTTTCCACTGATCATAATTGCGTTTTGACAAATCTGCCATGTTTCTCTTCCAATAGTCTTCATTTTACAACCTTCCTTTCTATCATTTTTTTTAACAGCTTCATGATCACTTATACCATCTCACTTGAGTTTCTCTACAGAGTTCATCAGGTTTTATGTGCAACACGTCTAGATTTTTTCCCCTCTAGTTCATTTCGTCACTTTCTGATTTAGCTGTCCATTCCGGATTAACTTCACCATTTGTTGGTCATGCTTTCTGTCATTCGCATTCTCTTCCCAGTTAACATCTGGTACATTGAGGTCAACCGCTATAATAACGTTCCAACCTTGCCAGGTCTGTTCACCCCAAAAATATCACGTTGCTTATCTTCCGAGAGCAGCCATACATCTAGAATTTCTTATTTCTCATCCTTACGTTTTCGTAGCTTACAAATTCTTCTTTCACCAGTATGAATACTCACCCTCCTATCGTTCCTAGCCTGCATCTGCGATAAACATTCTAGTTCCGTCAGAAAAAAAAATCCGTATCCATCCTATCACTTTTCAGCCATGATTCACCTTCTATTGCAATACCTGGTAAATATATATATTAAATTATTTAATTCTATTCCTTTCTTTACAACACTTCGACAGTTTAATATTAACAATATTTCCAGTATTTCAGTAAGTAGGAATAAGGGTTTTAAAATCAAAGCGATTTAAAGTGTTGTATGTCCGGCGCTCCCTTTCTCGCTCCACCAGCCAGCTGCACGCGCGCCTGTGTATCATTCTGCTAGCTTCGACGCGCAGCCCTCAGTGCGCGTGCCTGACCATCGAGTGTACTATAAATAGCAGCTCCCTGCCAGCTCAATTGCCCACTTGCCCCGGTGTCCAGCTCCAGAATACACCCTACGTCGAGCACGGAGGCTACTCCTCTTGAAAATGTGCTTCGACCAGGTGGACTGAATTTCTGGCAGTACGAGGTTTCACCTCTGGTCACCGCTCCCTTACCTGTTTCCGCTGCCTATGTTCCGTAATTCTTTTACAAGCCATTTTCATTCCCTAATTTACGCAAGCTCCCTTAGTTTCGCTAGGTGGAATTTCTTCAATCAATTGAACTTGCTTTTTAGGAATTCAGGCACTTCAACAAACAAGGACTCTCAAAGACATTTATGTTAGTGTGCCAGATAGTTCTCGACTATCAACGTGTCAATTCACAAAGACTATCTTTTCAAGATAGAAGTGTATATAAAGACTGTAAACCTGTACATATTGTATAAAGACAGACTTTTCTCAAGATTCAATATTCCTTTTTGCTTCAAAATAAATTTCTGTTATTTGTGTAAATATCATAAAGTGAAGCAAATAAAAGTTGTGTTTGTAAAATTCAACCTTGGTTACAACACAAAGGAACTTTAAAAACAACACCAGTATCTTATATTTTAATTTTAAATAATTAATTCTGCCTCAAAGTCTTCAGATGATTGAAAATAACATCCTAACTTTGGTGTCTAAGGGAGGAAGCTCACCATTTCTCCCCCACTACTACTAAAGCTAGAGATGTATACGTATTTTTCGACTGTTTGATTGCATTCTGCGTTGCCACCCATACAGTGAAGACGCCCTGCTTTCCGATCAGAGCCATCTACAGTTAAAGCCGGAACGTACGCTCGGCAACGCTGTATCTATCTGTCAAGCAGAGGCCGAAAGAAAAGGAGGCGTGTCCGACTCTGAATGACTTCACACACATTCACTACATTTACACCAACACGATGATTCTAATAAATGCACTCTCTTCTAAAATAATACTAAGAAACCCACACATCAATGCATGCACTTATTATTAACGAAACTGCGCACAATGTGCAAAATACAAACACCATATTACATTACTCTAGTCCTAGTTTTGCTATAGATATTTGTCTTTTACTGCAGATGAAAATGAAAATGAAAACCTACAACCTGTTTTCCAGTCATTGACCGGGTCAGGGATGTAATGAATGAAACATCTATAGGCTGTTATTACAATGGGGTCGCCACTCCCAAGGTGATTTATTAATGAGTGATAAATGCTATGAAATGATAATGAAGAGTGTTGCTGGAATGAAATATGACAGGGAAAACCGGAGTACCCGGAGAAAAACCTGTCCCGCCTCCGCTTTGTCCAGCACAAATCTCACATGGAGTCACCGGGATTTGAACCACGGTATCCAGCGGTGAGAGGCCGACGCGCTGCCGTCTGAGCCACGGAGGCTCCTTACTGCAGATATTTACACGATATCTTTCACAGTGTTCATTGCACAATTCACACACACAATTTGGGTGATGAAATCTCTTATTTTGGCAGAACTTGTGATGAAAACCACGTGTTGCATATCGCGTTATTACGTGTCGAAGCTCGTAATTTGCTTGCTTCCAATCATCCGTCATTATGACGTCAGTTGAATAAAAGTCGTTCCAGATATAGTTGCGTTTTTCTATTCGAATTTGGAACATGTTCTCGTAGGCCTTAGTGTTTGGAGGTTTATCTGCATTCTGATGTCTTCTATAAAGAAAGTTTATTTTAGTAAGACACAGGTCAATCTTGATGGTGCTGTCTTCCCGATACCCAGGATTCGTTTCATATAACGAGCTCTAGCGAAGTCGTTAATTTTAAGTTTATCCCAGATTATATGGATCCCATAAGTTGCTTTTGGTGCTATAGCTGTTTTAAATAGTATCACTGCTGTTTTTGTAGAAAGTTTTTGCGGTTTTGAATTTTGTAAATTGCTTTTATTGCTTATGTTGTTCTTTCTTTGATAGGTAGGTAGGTAAGGGTTATTCTGCCCAAAGGCAGGTCCGAACCTCCGCAGAGGTGTTCCTGAGCCGGAGTTTACGTGCGGTAGGGTGGCCAGTTCCTTTCCGCTCCTCCATTCCCTTACCCCCCACCAACAGCGCGTGGCAACCCATCCAACTCCTGACCACGCCCAATGTTGCTTAACTTCGGAGATCTCACGGGATCCGGTGTTTCAACACGGCAACGGCCGTTGACCTTTCTTTGATATGATTGTTAAAAGATGCCAATGTTGTTTGAAGAGTAACTCCAAGATATTTGAATTTTCTTACTACTTCTAGAGGTTTATTTTGAAGGGTCAATGTATCTTTGGGAGAGAGCTTACCACCTCTTCTGGAAGTCATTTGTTTAGTTATGTCATGATTTATTTGTAAATCATTTTCCAGGGCCCATGAAGTGAGTCTGTTTAGTATCATCTGGAGCTCTTCTCTGTCTTCTGAACCTATTACCAAATCATCTGCATAGAGTAGAAGTATTTCTGAACTGTCCTTAATGCATTCACTGAAGTTAAAAATACACATTTTACATGAATAAAAACAAAACCCTTTAAGAACCGTATTCATAAGCTCAATTATTGTGGAGCGTTGACAGCTTCCTCCACTTAATGTTTTTATCCTCACTGCTGATATAACTCGTACTCTTCATCTGCTTTCTGTAATGATTTAAGACGACATTGGAAAATGTAGACAATAAACTATCTATCAGACCATTACTGTCACGCCCACAATGAGGGCGTTCAAACCAGAATTATTAATTTTCATCTCTTCCTAAAGCAGCTCTGGATAGAGAGTAGAGAAATTCTTTTTGATTTTCACAATCCAGGTACCTAGTCTTCAGATACCAACAAGGTAAATATTCCTGTCACTGTTATGCAGACACACACAACACAATCTGATGGCACCACTAACCCACCTCTGTGAGTTCTTCAAAAAATGGTTCATCTGTTTCATTACTCTGCAGGAGACTTAAACATTTGTCACAGCTTATCCTTCTGGATATTGTTCTTACTGTATACCCAGAAATGTATTTTACCCCTGACATCTCAAAATGCCCACCAAAAACTTCACATGATAAAAGTTGAGTCTGAATTGTTTATTACTTCCATATTGGGCCTAACAGCACTTGTCTAGATGGAATCAGACATATCTAATTGCCTACAACCAAACTGCACTTTTCCATACAACCACCACCGCAAGCCTAGAACACCCTTAATCCTAATTTTCATCTCACTTTCTAGGACTTGAAGTGTAGCAATATTATAGTTATAACCACTAAGTTATCGGTACTTCTTTCTAGGTTAGCACTTTGAAACTTCCCTAACAGTAAATAATTTGCTTTCACAGTTCCAAACGAAATGTTTTGAGTAATTCTTCTTCCTTTTAGTAAAACAAAGCGTCTGTGCTTTCACTGATTACCTCGCGAAACTCTATGAGCTTGTCGAACATTATAATACATTTCTTTGTACACATTTAACACTAACACTATTAGGGGCGGCTCCTACATAATTTAACTAGCAAAACCCGACAGACGTTGTCCTGCCTGTGTACATTTATTTACAGTACCTCAGCATGCACGACACTAATATCCGTCGTTTACGGTTACTTTCACATTTCATCCTCTCCCCTTGGGCTGGGAGGGGTGTCCTGCCCCCACACTATTTGATAAAAGCAGAAATAAGTTTTAAGGAACACATCATAACCTTCACATACTGTTGGGTAGGCAGCCCGCTGACCGGACTTGGCTTGCGGTTTGCTTATCTTCCCCTATTTTATTTTTTACCCCTTAGTGCCGAACTACCAATCAGATTTCGTTCAAACCACTTTTCATAATCCCTCTCAGATGTAATAAGAACAAACTGTGAAAATTTCAGCGAAATCGGTCCAATAGCTTTTTGGGTCTATTAGCTTCAAACATACCAACATCCAATTTTATATATATATAAACATTCATTTTGTTGAGACCACTTGAATATTTTACCATCAGCTTGTAACCGTACAACAGGGTTACAGATTCCATTCAGTATTTATTATTATTATTATTATTATTATTATTATTATTATTATTATTATTATTGTTATCATTATTAACCCGATTCATTAGATTTTATATTCTGTTTCTCATCATTTAGACTGTAATAATCAGGTATCAAGCATATTATTGTATTTAATCATAGGTTAAGTGAATATGTTTGTAATTACGCTGTATATTAGTAAGTGAGATTTGTTGGTTTGATATAGTCATTCTGGTAACTCTAGGCAGATGTGTTGGCAGAGTATTTTGCAATCGAGGCTATGTTTAACTGAGAATGTTATGTGCAAGTAGGTTTTCCGGTGACTCATGCCGCATAGTCACTGTAATCCGCTTGGGTACGCTTATACGACACATGACTGATGACATCAGTGCGTGGGCACGTGATTGCGACCAAGTGTCAGTATTCGCCAGCTACTGTATGTTGAAGTGGAAGGGATGAACAGAGAGTAGGGAGATGAGTCGTCATCGCGAGGTTATAAAAGTCGAGGCAACGGTGGTGAGAGGTATCATATCTATCAGATCATATGTATTAGTCAGATGTATAAAATGGAAGAAGTGGTCTTAGAATGATGGTCAGAACTAAGAGTAGTGTTTGAAGAAGTAATAATCGAGGAGGTCTACAAGTGGTGGTTGTATCCGAGCAGAGACTAGTACTATGCTGATAAAGAAACATCATCTTCTTGTGAGGATGGACTTCACAAGATGTTTCAATAATATTTTCCAATTTCTTATAATATATTGAGTGGACGTAATTACATTGGAGCTCCCTACACGCGTACATGGTATGTAGGCCAACTCCTTGTTATATAAGAAGATAACAGCAGACGGCTCCCGACTTCAGCTCATAGGTTTTCCCAGGAATTTCAAGTTCAACAGCGGTGTATGCAGACATAAGGTAATTAAAGCATCAGACATGTTATGCATTCATAACATGAAGAAGAATGTAATCAGCGGCGATATCACATCTCACTTCAAGTTCATGCCAATAGCTTTTTTTGTTTAGATTAAATCTTCTTTTTCATATTACCGCAAATCTCACTAGATATATTTTTTGTTAAATTAAAAGACGTCAATGCTTGTTCATTGTGACGTAAATTATAGTCATAAATTCAGTTTTATTTTAATTATAATAAGTGATTCCAGTTCCATGTACAATCCTCAATTGTGGAAATGGAACAGTAAGTTAATATTGTCCTGATCCATATCCCTGTATATTGCCAGATATGTGAGTTTATCACCTCACGCCTTGAGATAATTGATCTAAGAGGTATGCTCTACCAAATTTTGTTGTTTTTATTTTAAGAGCAAGTGGCGCTCAAACAAATGTTATGTATATTGTGTGAAGGAGATGAAGGTATAAGAGTAGTGGTTGGAGTAGCAACAAGCTAAACATGTCATTTCTTTTACCGATACCTGATAACTATTAATATACACAGTGACATTCTTATTTTGGTGAATTTTGAGCAAACGGCTTACATTTGGTTTTCCCTGCTCTTCATTTCCAGTCTCCTGGATATGCCAAATATTTTGGCAAATTGGGAATAATAATTGGACATCCATCAGGAAGAATCTCATTAGGTTTAGGTGGAAGTATAGTTACGTTGCCTTTACCATCAGACATTTTATCCCCTGTTGAAAAACTTTCGTGTGTGAAGTGTTTTATGCACACGACTGAATCCTTCCCAGGTTCCTAATTATCCCGTTTAAAGTGACAAATCCATTTTTGTTTCAATTCCTCATCTGAAGGAAACGTAAACGACTAAACAAAACCTTTTTTATGCTACAGTCATGACGAATATAAGATCAGGTGTGGGGACTCAGCCATTATAGCATGGTAGTTTGTGGTCCCGCCACTGCAAGCACTGCAAACGATTATATCCAACACGTGCTCCAGTAGTTTCGGCAAGCCAGGTATAGAAAAGTGCGGGAAACGTTACTGTGCGAGATATTTCAGTGAATAAGTTGAATTTTCTTTGCTGTCAGTTCCTAAACTCGGTTCATTGTGTGTTGTGTACTTCAAGCATGTATCTTATGTGGCTTGATTAATTTAATACCGTAGTTCATCATGCCGTACTGTTTTGTATCTAGCTGTAAGTCAGGCAATGATAGAGTACTTGATTTTTGCGAAAATGTTTTCACCACCGAAGGATAGAAATCAATTTTTAAAACGGGCCAGAGCTATTCCATGGAAGGATACTGAGCTAACGCATAATAGCAGAATTTGTCATGTTCATTTCTCTGATGATAGTGAAATCAGATAATTTTATAGTGAATGGTGAAAAAGTTGATATCTCTCGTGTGAGATGGAACTTTACTATACCGTAGCTACTTACTGCCCTCAACTATAAACGTAAACATTTATTTAGTGCACTAAAACAGAGATACCAGACGGTCAGACTGCGTCATGTGGGCGAGTTAATATATCTGTCGATTAATTCTTGAATGGTATTAATTCTTTCATGTATGACATCAACTGCTTGAATGGCGGGTCCTGAATTATGAGTACACTGTTTGAAGGGTGAGCCCTGAACTGAGCACAACGTGTTCATATCAACATTATTTAAATACAAATTTAAAACAATTCAACACAGTATAAGATGAAATATTGAACGTTACAAGTGTATCTTGAACTCATCTCAACTATTATGTAAAACATCACTGTGGTAAAACTTTTTATAACCCTCCCCAGGATAAGTAACATAATAATCACGGCTGACGGTGGCGCAAATGGACTCTGCCATCTGTTGAAGATTACGCCAATGAAACGTCGCTCCCATAATTCAAGATAGCGAGAAATGATGACCAACTCAGGCGGTATAAAAAGACCTAAAACCATGAGGCAATGTTACTGACAAAGTAATGATCGTTGTATCCCGGATGAAGAATGGAAAGAATAAGCATATAAAATTAATAATAATAACAACATTTCGCTGTCTTGAATTATGGGAGTGACGTTTCATTCAAAACTTCAGCCAATGGCAATGCCACCGCCAGCCATGTTGAGAGGTAGAGGTAGCCATGCAGTAATTACGAATCTCAAAACTGCAAAGCATAGATTGCGCTACTTATGATTTTATATGAATAAGAAATAGAGGCCTAATGATTTTGTGACCTGCCGGACCTAACGTATCGAGACCAATGGTTTTGTGACTAGCCAGGCCTCTAAAAAGTAACACTAATGGTCCAGGGAAGACGAATGCTGAAACATTATTTCATACACACACATAAACAAAGTTTAACGTACATAGGAGGAGGGAAGGAAGGAAGATTTATATCAAAATTTAGCATATCTTATTGGAGAGCATCTAAAGAAGAATTCGTTCCCTCGAAAATCAGTACTTCTGACATAGCAACCTCCGTACGGAACAACATCCATGTTAACGATACCTTGTTGATTAACATAGCAACGAAGAATTTATTTATGAGCGTAGCAACTAACTACGAATAAATTAAACAGTCCGACCAAAGTTGGTACTAGAAACTAAGTGAAGCTGGTACCAGGAACTAATTACGTCACATCATTTGGTACCAGTACTGAAGATGAGCAAAACAAAGACAGTGGAAATGACCATCAATAGGAAAGGAACAAGCTCAAATATATTTCTGTAAGGAGTAAAAATCGAATCAGCTTCCTACTTCAAGTACCTCGGAAGCGCAATCTCGAAAGACAACACTGTTAGGGAGGAAATACTCAGCAGGACACAGAAAGCATCAAACTTCTACAATCAAGTCAGAAATCTTCTCTGGGACTGTAAAATACCACAAAAAGCGAAAACTATCATGTACCACACTTACTTCGCACCAATCCTCACGTACGGTTTAGAGACATGTTCCCTACTAAACAAAGACTTCAGTAGAATCCAAGCAACCGAAATGAGATTCATTAGAATCATGAACCAAACTACCATAAAGGTCAAGATCAGAAATGAAGTGAATAGGAAAGTAGCTGATATCGAGGTTCCTGTTACCAGTGTCATAAAAAACGCAGACTTCAGTGGTATGGGCACATAATGAGAAAGAACAGGGAAAGACCTGCCAGAAAATAATTTGACCTTAATCTCACAGGAAGAAGACCACAGGGAAGACCAAGAAAACGCTGAATAGAGGCTGTAAGATCAGATGTGGAGGAGAGATGACACAAATGGGAGGATGTACTGGAACAGAAAATGTATAAAGACAGAAGAAGATTGAGAGCGTCTGTACACCACACCCAGGAAACTGGAGTTGGGAAATGATGATGATGATGATGGGTTGGTACCAGTCGCCAAGAACTTACTTACATCCGTAATGACAAATGAACATTACACGGCAGTTCCTGCGTTGGTGAGGGTTAGAAGAAGTTGTACCCTTTCGGTTCTTGAAACGTAAATAACTTCCCAATTTTTTTAGTTTGTACATTTTAATGAAAATGTAACCTGATTGGATTCAGGGTTCGAATGGCAACTTTCATTCGAAGACCCTAAGTCAGTGTCGAGTTACATCACAGTTTCATGTTTAACGTATTCGGGCAAATGAATCTCCATTATTGCTACCTATGTTGAGATAATGTTTGTTTCGGTAATATTTGGGCATTTTGATAGGTAACTAATCAAGTTGGCAGCAATGTTGGACATTACTAGGTCTGGCATTTGACTTTCAGGGATCAAGTTTGCATGACGGACAACTAATGCACCCTCTCCTTGAAATATGGTTCACAGTCTTTCACGTGAAGAATCTGTTATGGTGACTCTTGACAGTTGAAATCTCTTCGTACCCTGTCGCGACACCCAAATAATCCGGGATAAAGCGGTTGCTTGAGAAGAGACGTGTCAAGTGCCAGGAAGTGCGAGGAGAGCACGTGCGGCACGTGACAGTGCAGAAAGCAGGTCGAGGAACTGGCTGTGTTATGTCACGCGAAATACAGCCGCGCTAGCTAACGTGGTCCGCGGCACGTTCAGGCTGCACATCCACTACGCGGTCAATAACTCACCTCCAGTGAAAGTTAAAGGAGCTGACCAGAAATGTATTCACTACTGAAGGTTTCGGTTCGTCCGTTTTTTGTTCAAACCTGAGGGTATTCAAACACCGAATCTAACAACTCAGTTTGCAATATGAATTAGAAAAGAGAACGTAAAATATTTTAGTCCGCCTCTGTGATGTAGTGGTCAGTGTGATTATCTGCCACCCCCGGAGGTCGGGGTTCGATTACCAGCTCTGCCACGAAATTGGAAAAGTGGTACGAGGACTGGAACGAGGTCCACTCAGCCTCGGGAGGTCAAATGAATAGGAGGGGGGGGGGGGGTCGATTCCCACCTCAGCATAACACAAAGTTAGTGCTGATAATCAGCAGGAATTCATATCATAAAAGAGAATTAAGCATCTCCAGAGGAAGTTACTAGTTACTAGTAAGATTCATGATTAAGCTGAGCATGTTTAACATATAAATTAAGTTCGAACCGAATCATAGGACTAATTATGTTGTGTGCATTAATCATTTTATCATTTTTGAAATCAAATGTATTGTTAGGGAAGACATTATATACCCATAGAAGGTGGTGATCTAATTCGAGTGCCGCGCAAACTTCCGAAGTTTAAACTAATGATGCCTATCCCAGCATTTGCCTTATCAGCCAACGTACTTTACTACAAAGAACATTAAATCAGTCCCAGAAATCATGACTAAAATTTATGATTTAGAGACTAAATTAATCTTAAACGGTGACGCAAGAATGATGTAGGGCCTAATTAATTTTCAACGTTTTACAATGAACATGCGTAAACTAAACCTAACCCCATTTCACGTGGAGTGAACCTGAGGATTATGTTTTTTAAATATAAAATACAATTATGCCATCAATTCTGGTAAGTTTTAAGCTGACGAGTGCTTTAGATGGTCAAGTGTATCATACAAATATCGCTTGTACCTACTCAACAATACAGGTGGATTTTAGTGGGTTGAAATTTTGTTGGAGAAATTTGTTTGCGTGTTTTACATAATGGGCTGTGGTTAATGGTGGTGTTACATAGTGTTTCATGTAAGGTTAATAATGTTCTTTGTTGACATCTACATATCGTATTTGCTGACCGGAGATTCATATGTGAAGTATTTTTATACTCTGTTTCAACCTGACGTTGATACAATAATTATCCCTTCGTTATTTTCCCCTCTGAAATTTCATTTAGACTTACAATACGCGATAACGCTACTTTTGGTGTTTAATTATTCATATCTTGAGTTAGTGAGTTGCATTTCATGACGTTTGACTTGTGATATTTTCTTTAGGTGACTCGGAATAAACATGCATAACCTTTCCCTCAACCTCTCATATCGCACACCGATGTCCAGCATGTATTTTCTGGATTACGGTCTGATGTAATTGTAGTTGGTCTTGGTCCTGATCAGGTCTTAACGCAGCCCTATCGATATTAGCTAAAATGGCACCGCGTTCGGTTTGTTCAAATGTAAACATGAGCATGTGCGAAGGATCGGTTGTTTTTTTCTGTTGGTTTGGTTTGGTCTGGTTAAGAAACATTCGTAGTGATGTTTTTATTGAAATTTAGTTTTAAAACTAATACGATATATTAGCATCGTTCGTGTTGTGTGCTTGGATGTAAATCCTATTAAAGCAGATGCATTCACATTCAAATTAAGTGTTCTCATCGTGATGATTTCCTAGTTGCAAATACTTCATTAGGGTGCATTAAAACATTCGAGGGCAATTCCGTGTATTTGATAGTTATATTTTCCGGGTAAGGCCAAAGCTCTGAGATGGTGCCTAACCATTTCCTAACTACCATATATTTTGAGATTATAAAAAGTGACCAAGCTATTTATGTTTATTGATTTGATTTGAATTTTAAATTGAAGCACAAGGTATTAACTGATATACTGTCACATTAAGTATTTACAGACCAACGATTTGGGTGTTAATGTGTTTTATACGAAAATTCATGTGGCACCAGAGAACTTCAAATCGATTCTACTAGTGAGAGAAAAGATTATATGAAGTGTAACAGATGGAGTATAGCAGTTCGGTGAATCATTATCAGAATCATTGTTATGAGAGAATTGGAATTCGTGACAGAGTTGTTTCTAATAAATTTCTTGAACGAGCGTATTTAAAAGCGTATGTAACAAAAGTTCACTCAAATAAATGTATTTATAAAACGGATATTTATATATAGGAAGAAGAATTACGGATTTGAATAATTTACCAACGGTGTCTTCTGCTATATCTACACCAGTTCAATAAATTTCCAATTTCTTTTAAATAATTCAAGAAAAGACTAGGTGAACAACTGATAGGTAATCTGCCCCTTGGACGACAGCCCTAAATGCCGATCATTGGTGATTGATTTACTGAAAACTGCCGCTCTTTGAAATGCATCAGATATTCCCCAGGACTGTTATTTTAGAATGCGATCCTATCTTACCCATTCCCTGGGGCTTATCTAAATATACTGTATGATCGATAGCATTGATTCTATTACCCCAAGGAAAGCATTCTTGAATGAAAATTGTAAACTGCTTTGAGAATCAAGAATTTAGGCAGTGTGATACGACATACCGAGGATGAAAAGTACTGCGTATGGCAGAAAATAGAGTGGATGTCGGTTTTTATTTCTTCAATGTCATATCCACGATATAAGGATATTATTGACCTTCCCTGCTAAAACAGTTTCAACCTGATACACCATATATCCTTATGATAGACTTTTCACATGTAATGCGTGAACTAGAGGGAATTCTAGTGATACAATTAGTGTTCAATATCGCTGATGTATCAATTTCATTCGTGCACAAATAATTATATGCCTTTGCTTTCAGGACCTAGTGTTTACAGTGCACTATGTCTTCTGGTATAGGCTAGAGCAATTTTGTTACTTTCATAGATCTGTCTCTGTCTTATCCTTGGCTCTGACAATATGAAAGTGACTGAGGTATGAGCGATGCTAGTAATGCCAATCCTTATGCAGCCAGTCCCTGCTATGAATGGTGTGAAACTGTTTCTCATAGGGTCGGTTGGTGTATGCATTTCAGTGGGCTTGGCAGACTGATATGCAATAGCAACTTCTGGCTCAGTGAGGAAAGCAACGGGAAACTACCTCACTCCTCATTTCCCTAGTACGCCTCTCCAGTGATGCCTAGGCCATCTATGACAGCTGATGGCAGAGCTGTTGAGGATCCAACCAGTCTTAGGGCTGAAGACTGAACATACATACATGCATACATACATATAATTATGTTACTTACAAATGGGCCTCTGCGTTACATGTGTCTAGTGTCGACATTTGGTTTAAAATGCTCTATATTTCCAGATGGACCTCGTTATTTTGTTATTTTAACATGATATATTGACAATTGTACGTTATTTTTGACAACCTAGCAATTCAATACGACAATCAGAAGGTTATATGTCTCAGTCTCATCCTTGGCTTTGATAATATGAAAGTGACTGAGGTATGAGTGATGTTAGTAATACCATTGCTTATGCAGCCAGTCCCTGTTATGAATGGTGTGAAAATGTCGCTCATAGGGTCGGTTGGTGCATGCATTTCAGTGGGCTTGGCAGACTGATATGTAATAGCAACGGCTGGCTCGGTGAGGAAAGCAAAGGGAAACTACCTCGCTCCTCGTTTCCCTAGTACGCCTCTTCAGTGACGCCTAGGCTATTTATGACAGCTCTTGGCAGAGCTGCAGAGGATCAAACCAGCCTTCGGGCTGAATACCCAACATACATACATACATACATACATACATACATACATGTTTATGGATCATAGGTTTGTTTACATTCAACCGATGCTTGGCCATATTGATTTCGTATTAAGGTCTGATACTATTGGAAATGGTCTTGGTATGGATGGATGGTCAGACAATGTTACCTAGCAACCGTGCAGGCTATATCTTACGGCTGTAGCCATCTGAAATTAGCAACAGTTGATGGATGGCCATGGCCCAGAGTCATATTATTTTATGATCATTTGATTTTCGCAAAGGGAAAATGTTTTTTAAGACGCCTTAGGACTGAACTAGGGCAGTGATTTGTTTCCTAGAAAAGTTGTCTCCTCCCCACCTTTCACCAAGCAAGTTTGTAGAGTAACGCGTCTTTGATCTTTGCAGTCATATGCCATAAGAGCCACACACGTGTGCGGAATCTGATTCACAGGTTCACACTTTTCATTTCGAAGACCAGGGTTTTGAACTATGGCCTTCTTGGTGAGAACCTCTCCCTGGTGCCACTGAACTATCCTTTATCTGATCTACATCAGACCGAAAACCCCTTACAGCTTATATGTGAATACAGACAAGAAAAATGAGGTTCACTCACCCGGGACACTTTCTTCTTATGAAAACTGTAATCGTCGTCTTCACTCGTTGCCACGGTAGAAAAGTTCAAATTCCTGGAACAATTCAAACAAAATAAAATATAATATTGATGGATAATTTATTTACAAAAACAAAAGAAAACTGCTCAAAGAAATGTGAATGTAGAGGTCCTTGGCATTAATGCTTGATTTCAGCCGATTGCGTGCTGTTGGTTAGGCGATCGCTCCAAGAGCCTAAAATTAGAGGAATGCAGCTCAGCACGTACGATCAGCATAACTGATGAACGCTTTTTACGGTACAATTTGGGAGTACTTCTCACCGGTATGTGTAGACGACTGTTACCAACTGACAAGAGAGAGAACGATGAGGGAAAACATGTTTTAAACATATAACCCTCATTTTTAAAGAAGACCTTGTCCGTGACTGTGAATTAATTCTTTGTATTAAATAATATAAACTGTTACCAGTCACAAATTTTTTAAAAAAAATTATTTCACAAAGTGTTTCAGAAACTTACCTCCATCGTAAGGTGATGGAGATGGTATCAATTTCGACGTTGCGTTTTGCTCTACTGGACGGCGAAGTAAACCGGGTCTCTGTTGGATGATCTATGACTGAGTTTCAATTATTTTTTTCGGGTAAACACTGAATGTGCCGTAAGAGATCTTTTACACGTCCACATCTTACAACTACATACATACAATTCGCCAAACAAGCGATTGCACGCGTTCACCACGTTGAGTTGCTCTGTTAATAACACAGGCAACACGGTCACTGTCACAATAGGAACATGCGGTACGTGCTGGGTGTTATTCAGCTGTTTATCCAACCGAGGCGCCATCTTTCGAAAATAGCACTATGGCAATTTGCGAGAGAAACAGCACTGATGAGGGTTTTTCTTTTTCTTTTAAGTTGGTTTGCGTCGCGCCGACACAGATAGGCCTTATGGCGACGATGAGATAGGAAAGGGCTAGGAGTGGGAAGGAGTGGCTGTGGCCTTAATTAAGGTACAGCCAGGTGTGAAAATGGGAAACCAAGGAAAACCGTCTTCAGGGCTGCCGACAGTGGGGTTCGAATCCACAATATCCCAAATGAAAGCTATCAGCTACGTGAACCAAATCGCGCGGCTACTCGCTTAACTTACTCAATTCCCCTATGAACAATGATTATGAAGCAGAATAATGCCCAGTACTATGCCGCTTCTATATTGATTCTGCAGTAAAAAATTATGTTTTTATTAACTTAAAGAAATAAAACTAGCCTTCGATTAAAGTAGCATCTCCGCAAGCAATCGTATAGAGACAAAAGTACACAAACACACATTAACAAATTAGTGTCAGTTATTATGCCACAACCTGGGTAGTTGTATGTTTCAACCATTACTTTTAGACCAAAACAGATACAGTAACTGGATCTTCTCATCGACAGGCGTGTACAGCCCTGAGTCAACAACATGGGGAAGTATTTAAGCCGGCTGAGGGGAAGAGACTTGCCTCCGCGTCACAGGTATTTCTAGTAAGGGCACTGCGTTTAAGGCGGCCAAGGTTTGACACCCGTGATTTAAGTAGTTGCTTTACTCTAAGTAGGTAGAGCTTCTTCTTGCTGACAGGACCAGAAAGACTAGTGCAGCGTCGCAGGCAAATCGCGAAGCCATTCAATATTCAAGAGGGGAGGCGACGTAATGCTGAAAGCCATTGAAGGTGTTCAACATTTCCATTACGAACTTTTCCATCTTTGAAGAACCCATAAAAACTCATGAATAAAAATACGTTGATTGCGGTGACAGCTGTTTCATGAGGGAAATAAACGAGATTATTACTCCCTCTTAGCACTAGTCATAGGAGAAAGAGATACTATCACTGGAAGTATGAGAGTATCGGTTGAGGAAGGGCTATGAAAAGTGGAAAAATGAGAAACTAGCAACATCACTAGGGTTCGGATGTTTAGGATCTATGCTCTTAAAAATAGCTAAATATGCCCCCCCCCCCCTACAAAATATGACCAAACGTGTCTAGGTACTTCCAATGAATGACTTTTGCCACGAATTCTTTTATTTTAAAGATAAAAGTAATTATACAATCAGTTGAATCTCCGTGGCTCAGGTGGCAGTGCGCCGGCCTCTAACCGCTGGGTTCTGCGGTTCAAATCCCGGTCACTCCATGTCAGATTTGTGCTGCACAAAGCGGAGGCGGGGCAGGTTTTCCTCCGGGTACTCCACTTTTCCCTGTCATCTTTCATTCCAGACACACTCTCCAATATAATTTCATTTCATCTGTCAGTTATTAATCATTGATCCAGACGAGTGCGACAGGCTTCGTCAGCCCGTACAATTCCTATCCTCGCCGTTAGATGGGGTTTATTCATTCCATTCCTGACCCGGACGAATGTACCACTTCAATTAGTTTCCTTACTAGTTATTTTAACTTAATTCAACTAGTTTCTATCATACATTCATTAAACTGTAATCACTACCGAAATTATTTTTAATTAATATTGAAGTTTTACACAGTGGTGACAAAGACCACATCGCTGCTTCTGCAAACCAATGAAAATCGTATTGGTTATCGGAATTAAGAATGCACCGACAGTCGCCGTGGACACAACATATTTAATTGAAGTAAAATATATAGATAGAAATGCATATAACAATATAATTTTCATTTTTACAATTTGTTTTACGTCACACCGACGTAGATAGGTCTTTTTTTTACGTCGCACCGACACAGATAGTTCTTATGGCGATGATGGGATAGGAAAGGGCTAGGAGTGGGAAGGAAGCGGCCATGGCCTTAATTAAGGTACAGCCCCAGCATTTGCCTGGTATGAAAATGGGAAACCACCGAAAACTATCTTCAGGGCTGCCGACACTGGGGTTCGAACACACTATCTCCCGGATGCAAGATCACAGCTGTGCGCCCCTAACCGCACGGCCAACTCGCCCGGTAACAATATAATTTAAAAAGCTTCATTATATTTGAGGCGATCCATTCCGAACGTTGCTATGCCACATCATTTTTTTTTTTTGGAAAGCACTCTATGCAGGAAAGACACTAGTCATGGGGAGGAAAGGGCAAATGGAGAAACTGGAAATCAAGGAGAGGAAAATATTGAGGAAGATCATGGGTCCCAAATTCCAAAATAACACACGCTTTTTATAGAAACGAATCCCTCTACGTAAAGTCGGAAAGACTCTCGGATACCATGAGGAAAAGGAGGATTGATTTCTATGGACACATATTCCGAATGAATCCTGACAGATTAACTAAACAGATCTCTGACTTCTTTTTTTTTTTTTTTTTTTTAAGGCTAAACCCAATTGTTTTAAGGAAGTTGAAAAGGATCTGAGAGATCTTAAGATTACCGAACACATGTTAAAGAATGGTACAGCCAAAACCGTGACCAAAGACAAAACTAAGAGGTTCGAAGTTAAGAACAACACCAGAAAACCGATTCAGATATCAGAGGAGGAAAGGAGGAGGAGATCAGTTAGAATGAAGAACTATTGGGTGAACAAAAAAGCGCAAGCATCTAAGAAGTGATTGGTCTTACGTACCCCAAAGACGGGTGATTCAAAATGAAGAACAACTTGCATTATTCAAATTGCACCCTTGAATTAGTGCTTACTGAAATAAGCTTAATATTCAACACGTAAAGAGGACAATACAGAAGTTTTCACAGAACACTGTAGTTTTAGAGAGTCCAATCTAGAAGCTCGTGGTGACAATAAATTGTATTGCGCATGGCATCCAGAGCTCCACTAGGATTTTCCTCTTCTAATAATACTGGTAAATCATTGACAGATGGGCGCTCGCAATTAAGGTATAAATGCTGGTAGAAATGAACACGGCGGATGAAGAAGCTGTGTTTATGAACTGTCTTTGGGGGCGTTTGTCAAGTGAGACGAACAGAGGCTAAGAGGATCACCTTACGATATATTTTAATTAATAATAAGCTAATGTTATTGGTTTTTCATCCCGCTAACTATTTATTTACGGCTTTCAGAGACGCCCAGGTGTGGGAATTCGGTCCCGCCGAAGTTCTTCTGCATCTACCAACACACGGTCGACATATATGAACACTTTCAAACACCACTGAACTAAATCGAGATCGAGCCTGACAAACTGAGCTCAGCAAGGCAGATTAAGTCCGCTAAAGTGAGTTCAGTATCATCTGACCCCCTCAGCCTGTCCAGTTTTTATTTCAAGGTTGGAGGCGTGGAAGCGGAAAAGGTACGTGGGCTAGTTGCAAATAGATTATGGAGGCAGTAGCAGCGACTGAGAATAAGAACTAGGGGGAGCGGGGAGCACAAAACTGTATAGACAACAAAAGAACCCGGGTCGGAGGATTTAGCGGGGGGAGAGGAAGGGGTAGACGTTAACATTTAAATAAAAAGTCATAAAATGGCATTGTTTTATGCTCTCTGAGCTAATTTCGATAGAGACGTAAAGCTTGACAGTCTACCAACTTCCATGCGGTAATAATAATACTATGCAATAAAACGTTCACCAAAGAAACAATAATTACCCATGTATTAAAATTAAATAGTAGTACGGCATGATTATACAATTAAAAAGTCATTTAGTATTTGACTACACAGTATTAAAGTAACAGACACTAAACAGAACTGAACAGACACATTGACTGAGTAAAAAGAAAGGGCGTATGGCCTTTTTTTTGCTAGGGGCTTTACGTCGCACCGACACAGATAGGTCTTATGGCGACGATGGGATAGGAAAGGCCTAGGAGTTGGAAGGAAGCGGCCGTGGCCTTAATTAAGGGACAGCCCCAGCATTTGCCTGGTGTGAAAATGGGAAACCACGGAAAACCATCTTCAGGGCTGCCGATAATGGGATTCGAACCTACTATCTCCCGGAAGCAAGCTCAGAGCCGCGCGCCTCTACACGCACGGCCAACTCGCCCGGTCGTATGGCCTTTAGCGCCGGGAGTGCCCGAGGACAAGTTCGGTTGCCAGGTGCAGGTCTTTTGAACTGACGCCCGTAGATGACTTGCACGTCGTGATGAGGATGGACCCCTGTGACAAAAAGCCAACACGCTAACCATTTAGCCATGAAGCTGAACACTGACTGAATGAGACTGCCAGACTGACGAATGCGTGCGGCAAGTAAGTGACCTTAGCAAAAATATACCCCTGCTACCCTTCATCGCAGAACTTGCTACACATTGCTGCGCGAGTCTGCACTACTACTTGCTGTGGCACTTTCGGTCAGCCGCTACAAACGACATTTTGTGCGTATTTCCGCCAAGTACTTTTCTTAATAATTAAATAAATGAAAGGAAAGAATTAGCTGAAAAGACAACAGGGTTTGCACATGTTGTTTTAAATTCCTAGTTTCAGGCGGTTAAAATGAAATAAAAAGTAATTTTCTCCACCCCCACCCCCCAAACGCCACTACTGTATGGAGGCGCTTAGTTTATTAACAGAGGCTCGCAGACTGAATGCTGAAAGGCATAACACACTGCTGAAGATGTATGTATCGAGCGAGATAGCTACGTAGTGAGTCACGTAGCTGTAAGCTTGCATTCGGAAGATGGTGGGTTCGAAACTTACTGAAGATGTTTTTCCATGGCTTTCCACTTTCACACCGGACAAATGCTAAGGCTATACCTTAATTATGGCCGCAATCGCTTCCTCCCGGTTCTAGCCCTGTCCTATCCCTTTGCCGGGCTGAGTGGCTCAGACGGTTGAGGCGCTGGCCTTCTGACCCCAACTAGGCAGGTTCGATACTGGCTCAGTCCGGTGGTATTTGAAGGTCCTCAAATACGCCAGCCTAGTGTCGGTAGATTTACTGGCACGTAAAAGAACTTCTGTGGAACAAAATTCCGGCACCTCGGCGTCTCCGAAAACCGTAAAAGTAGCAAATAACATTATTATTTTCCTATCCCACCTACTGTGTCGGTGCGGTGTAAAAGAAATACAAAAAAATAGGCCGCGGGTTTCGAGGATTCGCAGGATGTAGATGCACCTTTATTTAATAGAAAGTAGTTACTGTAAACTGTTTTCGCTGTTACAATTTCTCTTAGTTACGCCTATTACGCTCTTTTCATTTCGTTTCTTTTATTCTTTCATCAGTCACTTTTCTGAGACTCCATAGCTCAGGCGGCAGCGCGCCGGCCTCTCACCGCTGGGTTCCGTGGTTCAAATCCCAGTCACTCCATGTGAGATTTGTGCTGGACAAAGCGGAGGCGGGAAAGGTGTTTCTAAAGATTCTCCGGTTTTCCCTGTCATATTTCATTCCAGCGACACTCTCCAATATCATTTCATTTTATCTGTCATTCATTAATCGTTGCCCCAGAGGAGTGCGACAGGCTTCGGCAGCCGGCACAATTCTTATACTTGCCGCTAGACGGGGGTTTCATTCATTCCATTCCTGACCCGGCCGAATGACTGGAAACAGGCTGTGGATTTCATTATTCACTTTTCTCGTTTCAACTCTTTCATTTGCACGTTTTTGCCGAATCCTACCTAATCAAATCGTTCTTTTCCATTATTAAATTTGCTATTCTATACAACTGATAATGATGTATTCACAACGACAGCTAACCTCCAGCTGAGCGCGCGAGTCAACACAGCGTCATCTTATAACAGAGTATGCTTGTAACGTAACATATTTAGCACACATATTTCCTGACTTTTAACCGCTATTTCGTGAAAACTACGCTTCAGATTTTTAATGAATGAATGAATGAATGAATGAATGAATGAATGAATGAATGAGTGAATGAATTTATTTATTTATTTATTTATTTATTTATTTATTTATTTATTTATTTATTTATTTATTTATTTATTTATTTATTTATTTATTTATTTATTTATTGGCAATTGAGACACTACACATAATCGTAAGTTAAATTCTCTAGGTAATATACGCGTTCTACACAAAGACTGCAAGAGTCTTGAACATTTTTTTTTTTCCATGTACCCGTTGTCGAGCTGCGTAAGTCTACGTTTAAAAAAAGGTTTGAAATTGAATGGCATGCTTTTAAATAGGTTTACGGATGGAACCGGAAGTTTTGAGAACGATTTGGCGTGGCGTGGCAATGCAATCTTAGTCTAAGATCAGATGCATGAGCGATGACTACTGCGGCTATAAGCACCATCGTTGCATACCGCGTCTGCATGAAGAGGAAAATTTCATTCAAGTCGCTCACATGGAAACTGCTCCAATAAAGTGTGATCCAGATCGTGCCTGCACCGAGAGTACACCCTACCTGAACCTCTTGCGCCGAGGTCATGATTAGCATCCTTGGCAGTGTCCGCGTTCGAACTCACGGCCGGTCGCCCAATACACTGTCCTAGATGGCGTAATTGCTATGAGCCATACCTCCTACGCCATAAACATCGTTAGGTGTACAAGTTGTTGTTTGATGATGGCGATGATAATAATAATAATAATAATAATAATAGTTTTACGTCGGACTAACTGCTTTTACGGTTTTTTAGAGTCGGTGATGGTGGCGGTGGTGATTATTGTTTTAAGAGGAAGTACAACTAGGCAACCATCCTATATATAACACTAATCAGAGAGGAAAATGGAAGGGATCCGTTAATTAAACAAATGAAGATACCGGCCAAAGAAAGACAAGTTCTACAAAGGACGTGAATATGAAAGACTCCCTGGCCCTCGAAGGCTCTAAAAGTGTCGGGGTCGGAAAAGAACAAGAGTTGAGCAAGGGAGGTCGATTAGGATAGATGAAAGTGAGAAGCCTGGCACAAATAAGTGGAGGCAATACCAGGACTCAGCTAAGGGCCCCGTGGTTGCCAAGCCACGCTCCCAAGTTCAGAACCCCTGGGGCCACTTTTAGTCGCCTCTTACGACATGCAAAGGATACCGTGGGTGGTATTCTTTCGCCTCCATCCCCAGGGGGATTATTGGAGTCACCGACGTGCCGAAATTTTGTCCCGCATGAGTTCGTTTACGTGCCGACAGATCTACCGACATGAGGCTGATATATATGAACACCTTCAAATACCACCGCGCTGAACCGTAATCGAACCCGCTTACAAGGCAAAATGATTTACCCCATGTGGGTGAGGCTGTAGAATAGATCGATGGTTTCCTCTGCCTGCCTTACATCTACGCAAACGATTGTTAGGGAATTTGCCACCTGCGCTACAGTTCTAAATGCAGAGGCGACGAAAAGGGGGACCAGGGTCTTTCAACTTGGGAACGTGGGTTGGCGACCACGGTTTCCTTAGCTGAGTGTGGCACTGCTTCTATTTACCTATAGGCCTATACCAATCTCCTCGCTTCCATCTTTCCTGTATGATCTCTCATAGTCAACTCTTGATTTCCGAACCCGAAAGTATTAGGTTTGCAAGGCCTAGGGTGTATTTCATTTTCACGTCCTTCCTGATCCTTCCCTTCATTTTTCGAAAGTTCGGACCTCTTCCTTCTTTCCTCATTACTTGATATGAGAACTGGAAAAGATACAAAAATGTTACAAACTTGGGGATGGGAAGAGCTGAGGTAAAGAGACGACCTGCTCAACTAAGCGGCAAGTTGTCAATGGAGAGATAGCGTTGAATGACATTAGTAGACGAATAAGCTTTAATAGAGCATTTAAAAATAGGAAAGATAGTCGAAGATGAAGTTGGAATTCGAGAGGACAAATTGGAACAATTATTTATTTATAGGAAGAGGAATTAGGGAATAATGTATAGTGGGAAATATTCGATAAATTACCAATTTTTTTGAAATATTTTAAGAAACGTCTACGCAAACGACTGTTAGGGAATCTGCCACCTGCGCTACAGTTCTAAATGCAGATCAATAATGACTAATTGACAATGATTGATTGATTGATTTATTGATTGATTGTAAAAATTGCTTACATCAAAATGAAATCCAGTAAAATATTCCAATTACCTTATTTTCATTTGTGGCTATATCTTGCACTGATTAATAACAAATAAGCCTACTTAAAAGGTTTACATATTTGCAAAATAAAAATCAAATTAAGCTTATTTTTAAACATATTAGCAGTGACACAAGGGGTTTTTTTAAAATTAAACAAGAACAAAATGTTTTAATATAGCATGAAAACACTTCTTCAAACGTAAATATTTACATAAGATCAACATGTTTTAAAAAACAAATACAGACATTCTAAAAAATGTTCTTGTACTTCCTCTTAAAACAATAATCACCACCACCATCTACAAACATGTTAAACGACCGTTCCTTGTTTTGATGAAAATAATTTTAAATAATTCCGCAACAATAAAAACGTATATGTCGTAGACCTACTCAGGAGAAGAGCACGGAGTGAGGAGATAGGGTGAAAACAAATGTGTTACTAAATCAGGAAAGATTCGGCTCCTGTTAGTCTACATAAGTTTATTAATACAGGTTGTCATAAACATTTTCAGCCTAAGTTAATTGCAGATCCGGTGAGCTTACGAAACTGGATCACATTTTAATACTTCTTCCAGGTATTTCCTTACGTACCAGCGGTGGTTCGTGTGTCATAGATTAATAATCCCTGAGTTAGATGAATTTATTTATTCATGGTAGAACCATTCCACATCAACTTATCCTTAAGAGATTATTTACATCCCTCTGGAATATACTTTTACTTGATGCTATATCAAAAGCCGGCCCCGTGGTGTAGGGGCAGCGTGCCTGTCTCTTACCCGGACGCCCCAGATTCGATTACCGGCCGGTAAGGGACTTTTACCTGATTCTGAGGGCTGGTTCGAGGTCCACTCAGCCTACGCGATTACAATTGAGAAGCTGTCTGGCGGTGAGATAGCGGCCTTGGTCTAGCCAAGAATAGCGGCCGAGAGGACTCGTCGTTCTGACCACACGACACCTCGTAATCTGCAGGCCTTCAGGTTGAGCAACGGTCGCTTGGTAGGCCAAAGCCCTTCTGGGCTACTGCGCCCTGTGAGGAGGGAGGAGAGTGATGCTATATCAAGCTCTTAATAGTGTTAAATAGAGTTGGGAGGCGGATTAGAAAAGCTCGCTGAATTATTGAGTACTGAGTATGGGGAATGAGGAGAAATCTTTGACTCTGGTGGAGCGGGAAGGAACGCGGAGAGAAAAGAGTGAGACAAGATGTTCCAAGCGGTAATGCTCATTTAAGATTCCGTCAGCTGCCTGTCGCCTGAAGTGCAGCGGTGACACATTTACTGCTCTTAATACCTGCTGCGTAGACAGAATTTTGAGCTTGGGGTTTCTGTTCCTTACAATTGCAGCATGAGAGTAGACAGACCAACACAAGCAGCAGGCAAAGCCGAACTCAGCACGGACCCTGTGATCTCCACGCTATGCTCACTTACGAGTGCTTGGGATGCTCTTGAAATCCTCTTAGGAGACACAGGTATGCTGGTGGAAACATCAGTGGTGAGTAAGCAAGGAAGGTAAGATAAATATGAAGCAGGAGGAAAACAATGTCCACTGTTGATTGATAATCGAATAGCAAATAGGTTCAGAGGATATTGCCAAATAGAAGCTAATAATTCTCAATTTACTTGGGTCAGAATTTCGAATTGCTAAACGTCATCCTAATTCTAAAACACAGCCAATCGAGGTAATGGAACCACGAAACTTCAAAGGCTATTAAAAATTGCCCACGCGGTTTTAAGTATGCCACATAAGACACCAAAAGTCACGTTACACAAACTTAGGTATGGAATAGTGTCAGGCGCGTTTATATCATCATACTTAAATAAAGGCATTCCCTATTTAAGAAGTTTTTATTACGATCAGTGACCAGAGGTCAATAGCCTCAGTTGAATAAGAAATTACAAGGAAGACTGTATCTGTTTTATTAGTTAAAATAACAACTTTTACGTCGTTTAAAATGAGTTGGTAATTTCTTCACTCCTTACACTGTTTCGTCATAAAATTCTAAATGTGCCACCTTGGACTCCTTCAAAAGTAAATTGATCATTAGATTTTATCACTACGTCATACATGTCTGCGATAAGTCAGAAAAGTAAACGCGTGTGGACTGGTCTTACGTCGTAGAAAGAAGGGCCATAAAATCTATCAGCTTTTACGTACCGGTACTTCCAATTAGTCATACTGAGTAATGAAAATTAATGGAACGTTCAAGCTGGCCTGAATTAGTTCAATGCAGATGTAAAACAGCTCTGTCCTTTAAACTCTTTCCTTGCCGAAAAATGCAAGATAAACGACAAAGGATGTATTTTCAAAAAAAATGCCGATATTTCATTGACTTGTAAATTGTGCTTGTTAAAATCATAGATACTGTACCAGTTTCCAAGCTGCCTCAGATGATCAAATAATATTTCCGACTCATGATCCCAAGATTGCAGATTCAATTCTGACCAGCATAGTCGATTTGTGACGGGTGGACTAAAATGTTACCGCTACGACCCTAAAATAGAATTTAGCTTTGCTACTAAAATGCAGTGTAACTAAATAATCGAAATTGGTACGCAAGCCACTTAAATGACACCACTTTTAGCTAAATAATTATAACTTCTGCGGGGCAAAATTACGGCACCTCGGCGTCTCCATCGTCGCCATAAGACTTGTCTGAGTTGAGCTGGAATGAAAATACAGTACACCGATCAACTTCTGGACAGGCACACGACCTTGGGGTCCAATCAGTCTAAAACATAAGGCTAAGTCTTAGAGGCAAAGGTGGCTAGACATAGCGCTAACCACTCTACCGCACCTAATTCCGATGTTATGGACAGTGGGAATTTTTAACTTCCGTTTTTTCAGGGGACGCTATGACCTGCTCTACTTTACTTGGGTTTGACATGTTGGTAAGACAATAAGATACATGAAGTTCGCCTAAATAATTGTGTGTGTTTTATTTTCTGTCGTTTAAAGTCGCACTACCTCAGATAAGTTTTCGACGACGATGGGATAGTGAAGGGCTAATACTGAGAAGGAAACGGCCGTGGCTTTAATTAATGTATATCCCTAACATTTACCCCGTGTGAAAATGGGAAACCGCGGGAAACGATCTTCATGGATGCTGAATGCAATTTTATAGCTATGTGGCCCGTTCCCGCTGCTAGCTCGGTCGGTGCGCCTAAAGATTCAGGTTTTATTAAATCACCAGCTATTGCTGAAAATCACTTCGCGTGTGAATGACTGGCCGACAAGAAACGCCGGCTGCTAAACCCCACTCCCCACTCCTCACTCCCATTCCCAATACGTCTCGCTGAGCGCTAAAACACCTCACTTCAATATTCTTTTCGAATGAAAAAAGTACAGGAGATAGATGATGGAAAATTGTGTTGAATACAACATAATTAATACACATTCTTTCGAGTAGACTGACGATTGTTTGTTCTCTTTGTACTCAGGCCTATCTGTCAACCTCCCATCCCTTTCATGTGAATCGTAAAATCAGTAGCTTATTAAACACCAGATTTCATGAAATCCCATCAACCGTTTTTCCGTGATGTTGTAACAGAAATTAAACTGAAATGTCTGATATGATAACCAAGTATCAAGTTAATACAAACAGAAAGACGAGCTTTACACAGCGGTACAATATCTAGCGACAACTGACGTTTGACTGAAAAATACTCATTCGGTTTGCTAACATCCGTTTATAGCAACAGGGCTATGAAAGGCGAAATTATACTTCTTAGGTCTTACAAATCCAATGCCTTCGGTGTCAGAAAATAACAAGAATGAATCAATATTCGTGGCGAGGGTAGGGGAAGCATCTCTGTTTCTTCCTTGGAATATCTGAGCTCGATGTCCAGACCGTCAAATATTTCTAAATCTGGGCTAAGGAGTGGAACGTGAGTCGGTCAGATTTGATAGCTTCCTGATAGACAAGGCAGCAAACTTCGTCATGAAAACCAAGGAATACAGCTGATGACTCGGCACGCTACTACATGAGCTCCAATATCAGCACATCATCCAACTAGGCAACTGTCGTTTTCAAAGGCCTAAGACCTACAAGGGTATGTTCCGCAGCCATGAGTTTCACCTTTCAGATCAGTAATCAACAAATATATTATTAGGATTTCCTGGCAGAAAGATAAACGCTTGACTTTTAAATAAAAAGCTGGACTGACACCCATACTCATTTAGCCAGTATGCGTAATAAGAAAAACCAAGCTTCCTCAGTCTATATGAGTGGGGAAGAATCAGTGGTAACATGTTCCAAAAACACTATTAATAGTCGTCATAAAATGGCAAAGTCATATTTCAAACTGCTGATGATTCACAATATAACAGTAAACAAATACACTCATGAATAAATAAATAAATAAATAAATAAATAAATAAATAAATAAATAAATAAATAAATAAATAAATAAATAAATAAATAAATAAATAAACTAGCCAGCCAACTTTGCAAATCCTCTAAGGGCTATAGCCTCCTGAAGCATTATTATATTGATTATTTCCTACTTTGCTTCGTGGAAACGTATTGCTGCATGTTGTATACGTGTATAGCGTCACCTCCGAGTGGTTCTTTCCTAGTTTGTTTCGTGAGAACATATTACTGCATATTATACACTTGGGTGGTTTCACCTCCGAGTGGATCCAATGGAGTCTTTCGAGATTAACACTTCGCGAAAACGTACTATTATATTCTTGACACTTGTACAGTTTTTCCCCAGAGAGAGTGAGTTATTCTTTGTGAAAACGTACCCCTGCACATTTCATTCTTGCATGGCTTCACCTCAGAGTGTTTGTGGAGGTATCTTTTTAAGTTCTTGAGCTTTTCCCCACGTGGAAATGTTTTTTTTTTTTTTTTTTTTTGCTAGTTGTTTTACGTCGCACCGACACAGCTAGGTCTTATGGCGACGATGGGACAGGAAAGGCCTATGAATGGGAAGGAAGACGCCGTGGCATTAATTAAGGTAGAGCCCCAGCATTCGCCTGGT
This sequence comes from Anabrus simplex, assembly GCF_040414725.1. Lineage (NCBI taxonomy): Eukaryota > Metazoa > Arthropoda > Insecta > Orthoptera > Tettigoniidae > Anabrus > Anabrus simplex. The sequence continues at coordinate 645,254,367 of NC_090265.1, read as the reverse complement.
GTAAAAATGGGAAACCACGGAAAACCATATTCAGGGCTGCCGACAGTGGGGTTCGAACCCACTATCTCCCGGATGCAAGCTCACAGCTGCGCGCTCCTAACCGCACAGCCAACTCGCCCGGTACGTGGAAATTCTCTATTACATACTTTACACTTGCATGTCCTCTCTTTACTCTGTGCTCGGTGATTACTTGTAAGATTGTCACTTCGTGCGAACATCTTAATGCTTACTTGACACCTGTCTTGCTGCTTCCCTGAGCGATCAGTTGCTTCTTTCCGCAATGTGCGCGATGATGATTTTTAAGCTGACCACTTTATAAAAACGTATTGTTGTATTCTTGGCACTTGTACTGTTTTATCCCGGAGTGATCAGAAAGGTGACTTTCAGGTTTTCCTTTTTTTGGAAGCGCACTGTTGTATATTTCACCCTAGCACAATTTCTGTACTAATAGTCTTAACAGCCCGTATCAGCATAAATTAATTGTTATCGCCGCTTTTCGGAATCTAAATTCCAACATCAGTAAAAATAATTAAAAGTTGCATTTAAAACGAGATTACTATTTAAAAAATGCCAGCCTAAAATGAGCCGTTGAATATAAATGACATTGGCGCCCAGTGCGTTTCGATCTTATGCTGTTCCAGCGCCTCCAGGAGGCGCTGGCTGTGCAGACTGGTCAGACATCAGTTAGCGTGGGTTAACTGCTAAAGTGAAATTTTCATTACTAATCGACATAATGATGAACAGTATCCCCTTGATTCACATTATTCAACATATAAAAATAATGTTGTTTGAGTCATCAGACCATAGACTGGTTTGATGCAGCTCTCCATGCCACCCTATCCTGTGCTAAACTTTTCATTTCTACGTAACTACTGCATCCTACATCTGCTCTAATCTGCTTCTCGTATTCATACCTTAGTCTACCCCTACTGTTCTTACCACCTACACTTCCTTCAAAAACCAACTGAACAAGTCCTGGATGTCTTAAGATGTGTCCTATCATTCTATCTCTTCTTCTCGTCAAACTTAGCCAAATCGATCTCCTCTCGCCAATTCGATTCAGTATCTCTTCATTTGTGATTCGATCTATCCATCTCACCTTCAGCATTCTTCTGTAACACCACATTTCAAAAGCTTCTATTCTCTTTCTTTCTGAGCTAGTTATCGTCCATGTTTCACTTCCATACAATGCCACGCTCCACACGAAAGTCTTCAAAAAACATCTTTCTAATTCCTATATCAATGTTTGAAGTGAGCAAATTTATTTTCTTAAGAAAGCTCGTCCTTGCTTGTGCCAATCTGCATTTTATGTCCTCCTTAATTCTGCCATCGTTAGTTATTTTACTACCCAAGTAACAATATTCATCTACTTCCTTTAAGACTTCATTTCCTAATTTAATATTACCTGCATCATCTGCCTTTGTTCGACTGCACTCCATTACATTTGTTTTGGACTTATTTATTTTCATCTGGTACTCCTTACCCAAGACTTCGTCCATACCATTCAGCAGCTTCCCGAGATCTTCTGCAGTCTCAGATAAAATAACAATATCATCGGCAAATTTCAGGGTTTTGATTTTCTCTCCTTGGATTGTGATTCCCTTTCCAAATGCCTCTTTGATTTCCATTACTGCCTGTTCTATGTAAACATTGAAAAGGAGGGGGGACAAACTGCAGCCATGCCTCACTCCTTTCTGGATTGCTGCTTCTTTTTCAAAGCCCTCGATTCTTATCACTGCAGACTGATTTTTTACAGATTGTAGATAATTCTTCGTTCGTTCTGGGTATCTGATCCCAATCACCTTCAGAATCTTAAATAGCTTGGTCCAATCAACATTATCGAATGCCTTTTCTAGATCTACGAATGCCATGTACGTGGGCTTGTCCTTCTTGATTCGATCCTCTAAGATCATACATAAAGTCAGGATTGCTTCACGTGTTCCTACATTTCTTCTGAAGCCGAATTGATCTTCACCCATCTCATCTTCAACTTGTTTTTCCATTCTTCTGTAAATAATACGTGTTAAAATTTTGCAGGCATGAGATACTAATCTAATGGAGCGATAGTTTTCACACCTGTCAGCACCGGCTTTCTTGGGAATAGGTATAACAGCATTCTGCCAAAAATCGGATGGGACTTCTCCTGTCTCATACATCTTACACACTAAATGGAATAGCCTTGCCATGCTGGTTTCTCCTAAGGCAGTCAGTAATTCAGAGGGAATGTCATCAATTCCAAGTGCCTTGTTCCTTTTTAGGTCGCTCACAGCTCTGTCAAACTCTGGCCTCAAAATTGGATCTCCCATTTCATCATCATCAACAGCCTCTTCTTGTTCCAGAACCAAATTATCTACATCTTTACCTTGATACAACTGTTGGATATGTTCCTGCGATCTTTCTACTTTGTCTTCTTTCCCTAGAAGTGGCTTTCCATCTGAACTCTTAATATTCATACACCTGGATTTCCTTTCTCCAAAGGTTTCCTTGATTTTCCTGTATGCAGCATCTATCTTTCCTAGGACCATACAACCTTCGACATCCTTGCACTTCTCCTTCAGCCAATCTTCCTTAGCAACCTGCACTTTCTATCCACTTCATTCTTTAATCGCCTGTATTCTCTTCTGCCCTCCTCATTTCTAGCATTCTTGTATTTTCGTCGTTCATCAATCAGGTCTAGTATCTCCTGAGTAATCCACTGATTCTTAGTTGATCTTTTCTTCCTTCCTAACATTTCCTCAACAGCCCTGCTAACTTCATTTTTCATGACTATCCACTCTTCCTCTATTGTGTTTCCTCTTCAGCCTTTTCATTTAGTCCTTTTGCAATATGTTCCTTGAAACAATCCCTCACACTCTTTTCTTTCAACTTGTCTAGATCCCATCTTTTTGCATTCTTTCCTTTCTTCAGTTTCTTCAGCTTCAGATGGCATTTCATGACCAACAAGTTGTGGTCAGAGTCCACGTCTGTTCCTGGGAAGGTTTTGCAATCCAACACCTGGTTTCTGAATCTCTGCGTAATCATAATGAAGTCTATTTGATACCTTCCAGTGTCTCCAGGTCTCGTCCACGTTTACAGCCGTCGTTTGTGGTGTTTGAACCAAGTATTGGCAAGGACTAAATTATGATCAGTGCAGAATTCAACTAGCAGAGTTCCTCTATCGTTCCTTTGTCCCAATCCGAATTCTCCTACTGTATTACCTTCTCTTCCTTGGCCTACCACTGCATTCCAGTCTCCCATCACAATTAGATTCTTGTCACATTTTACGTATTGTACTAAATCTTCTATCTCTTCATATGTTCTTTCAATTTCCTCATCATCCGCTGAGCTAGTGGTTATATAGACCTGCACTATTGTGGTGGGCATTCGTTTGGTGTCTATCTTGACGAGAACAATTCTTACACTTTGCTGGTCGTAGTAGCTTGCCCGCTGTCCTATTTTCTTATTCATTATTAAACCAACTCCTGCATTTCCTCTGTTTGATTTTGTGTTGATAATTCGGTAGTCGCCTGACCAAAAATCTTGTTCTTCCTGCCAACGTACTTCACTTATACCAACTACATCTAACTTTAGTCTATCCATCACCCTTTTCAGATTCTCTAATCTACCACAATGATTCAAACTTCTAACATTCCAGGCTCCGACTCGCAGAATGTCAGCATCCATCTTCCTGATAATCGCCCCCTCCGTGTAGTCCCCATCCGGAGATCCGAATGGGGGACTAGTTTACCTCCGGAATATTTTAACCTGGAGGAAGCCATCATCAGTACATCATTCATACAGAGAGATTTGCATGTCCTCGGGAGTTAGTTAGGCTGTAGTTTCCCGTTGCTTTCAGACGTGTAGCAGTATCAACACAGCTAATCCATGTTGAGTGTTATTACAAGGCCATATCAGTCAATCATCTAGACTGCCGCCCTTGTAACTTCTGAAAGGCTGCTACCCCCCTTTCGATGAAGCATTCCTTAGTCTGGTCTCTCAACAGATACCCTTCCGATATGGTTGCACCTGCGGCTCGGCTATCTGCTTCATTGGGACACGCAAGCCTCCCCACCGCGACAAGGTCACATGGTTCACAGGGGAGGATATATAAAATAAAATATATAAGGTATACAAAATGGTTGATATTAATGTCAAGTAATAAGCGTATAAGTCTGAATACGGTATCCTGACTATGTCCCAATGTAGATTCTGAAGAGAGGATTCGTATCTAATGGTATACTGATATAGGATATTCAATACCGGTGACACCCTAAATTTTCTCACGTTGAATCACAAAATCACACACTACCTTTCTTCAGAAACAGAATGATAAAGAGTTCAAAGTAATGTCACCTGAATCAAAACAGATGATTCGGCAGTCATCTGAATATGCTCTGCCAAAGATTAACACAAACAACCATAGACTCTATAATGAACCCATAATTCTACGATGATAAACATTGCAGATAAATATTGCAGCTACAAATTACTATTCGTGCAGCTATATTTCTTCATTGCGAGATTATCTCACCTTTATGGCGTGAGAAGACCGTGGGACCGAACTCACCGCCGCGAGCGATCCACCCGCTCGTGAAATGCCGGGACACCTCGGCTGATTTCGAGTACTGACTAATTGAACAATCTATAGAAAACCTTCAAAACGAGAGATTTTGGCAATATAGTTAATCCAGGAATAAAGAATTGAAATTAGTAATATTAAATGAAGATAGAATCCACAGGGTGAAAATGGATGTAGTTAAGTCTGGAGAGAAGTTGGCGTCTGTATCGGCAGATTAACAACACGTGTCAAGGTTAAACCCTCAAAAAGCCCGCGAAGTCGCATGCATAAAATTAATTTATATCGCCCGCTGCAAGTATGGGAAAAATATGAAAACAACACCATTGTGAATTGTAATTTTGGTTTAATTTTTGGAGGGAATTTCAGGAAGATTGGTCCAGCGGTTATGAAATTATAGGATTGCACCACAAGACTTCATGACCGGAGTAGCGTCATCTCGGAGCTTATAAATAGACCCGCCCCCCATGAACATTCACACACTCTCTCTGAAAGTTCGGAAGAAGGAACCCGCGCTGCTTGTCTCCGAAAAAATGTTCGGTAATTGTTTCCTCAGAACAAACATGGGTTACTTTGTCCCACCTTGGAGGAAATGTTTAAAAAAGTTATTGACAGCTTGTAATCCAGGATACAGAGTGAACTCCTTCCACATCCAGAGATTATAGCACAATGTAGTCTCCATGATATATTGGTAGTTCTACATTACCTCAACAGATGGCAGTAGAGTCAAGCACATGGCAAGTGAAGTGGAGAGTCCAGCAACTTCTGCCATTGAAGACGCAGGTGTCTGCTGTAAAATTCTGGTGAGTCCACATTTTAACATGTGAAGCAATTAAGTATATGACTTAAGTAATGAAATTACGTGTTTTAAAAAATGTGGCCTATAATCACGAAGTTCACGGGTTACTTTGGCCCTCGCCAAGAGTGGGTCAAAGAAACCCCTACGTATAATGCATCTACCTTTCACTGAGAACAAAGCATTTTCACCCTCGGATAATCACACCAGCCAGCATGTTTACACTGAAGCTTCCCTACATTATATGCCCTTTATCAGCATGATGTTTTCTCTTTCAGAAACAACGTAAAATGCCAGCTGTATACAGGATTCGACCAGGAAGTCGAAAACATTGCGACTATAGTCCCGAACAACTTGATGCATGTCTACATGCAATAAAGTCAGGCTGTATGTCCCAATTAAAGGCTTCGGCGCATTTGGGAATCGCTAGAAGCTCCACCTGGAAGAAGCATCTGCCCCAGTGACATTCAGGAGGTTTATTCTGCTACGTGTGAAACACGGGCACAACCATCTAAAAGGAAGATACCGGCCAAAACGACCTGTTATATCCAGTTCCTCTTCAGATGAAGATGAATCGGATTTCAGCATTGCTTCTTCAGGAATCAGACTACCAGAAATCAGCTTTGATGAAGAGGAGATGGATGAAGTCACCACCTCTCTGACTCCTCCAATAGATGCACCGAAAGAATCTCTTCCATGCTCGTCGTCAGGAGAACGTCCTAGAGAGCTAATGCACTTGGTTCAGACAGGGGACTGTGTTACCGTAGCACGACAACAACAGCAATATTCTGGAATTTCTGTCCATGAACAATGAAGGAGCAGAAGTTGAGTGTATGGAGAGAGTGAAGAAGTGCTGGATGGACACATTATCTTACAAATGGAATGTCAAGAAGATGATTTACCCCCATCCCCAAACGAGTCAGACGAGGCTGTTTTTCAGTGACTGAACTCATTCCATAAGCTTATCTACATTAAAATGTTTCATGGACAAAAAAAAAAAAAAAAATAGGTGCTTGTAAAAAATGTAAACAATGGACATTTTCTGCAAAATATTACAAAATGTGTCTGAGTATTGTTGTACTGTTCAATAAATTCTGTTATCTCGCCTGTTTTCAGGTTATGCTTTACCTAAATATGCTGTTCTTCAGTCCTACTTTGTCCCTAACACGCAAAAGCATTTTTGATGTACAGAAAGATGCATGGGTCAAAGTAACCCAAAATAAGGTTAACTTTAGCCCATTATTTCAAACATTCACTGTTCAACCTATATAGAGAAATATTAGAACTAAACTGGTTAGGAATGCTCCCTAGTTCCCAGTTTATCTGTAAAGAATATTCAATACAGAAATATGTTATAGTAAGGTCCGACTCACGAAGCAAAATGTCAAAAACATCGTATTTTTGGGCCAAAGTAACCCATGTTTATGATATATACTCATATAGGTGGTTCGAGTTAGAATACTTAGTGGAATTGATATAAAATTCCTGAATTTCCGAAAATTAAAACTGTGAAGTCATAGACATTTTTCACTAAAATACGTAGCTGGCTTTCATTTTTACTATTGTTTGTTGTAAATCAATTCAGGGAGTTTGGAGCCTAGCCAGAGGCAGGTTCGAGTCCGATATCTCTTGAACACCTGACATAACCGGGGTGTGAGAAAATAGCCCTCGCCAACAGACCGTTAATATCCGGCAGACAGGAAACATGTTCGCGTGATAACGAGCGAGAATAGTGCGTAATTTGTGTTTTCTTTAATTAATAGCGAGTGTAAAATCTGTGTAATTATAAGTAATTTATAAGAAGATAATGTATTCTCCAGTCATGTGTGGCAGAATCTGATACAAGCTGGCTAGTATGTAACCAGGACTCCAGGATGACTCCATTAACAGGTGGGTCTATTTTGTATTAATGTTGTAGATAGATGGTAATTTGTTTGTCCCACTAAAATTTTCCAATGCGTGTGTCGAATAGGCATTTCAGAATGTTCAGGCGAAGTATCTATTGTTCTTGTCGGCGTTCGAAAGTCTTCAGTGCGGTAAAAATCACGTTAAGAAACTGTAAAATGCGAAGTTTACATATCATGCTAAAAATCGAAGAAATATTGTTCAAGCTGATAAAAGTTAGGAATATGATAACGATAATATAGTCGTGGTAAACATGATAAATTCAAAATATCATATGAGTTCAGATAATAATAATAATAATAATAATAATAATAATAATAATAATAATAATAATAATAATAGTACCGGCAGGTGCACCCCAAAGCCGCGCATTCAAATTCAGCACCTAAATGAACTCCTCTATTGGTAAAACAGTGAAACTGAAACTACACCAACTTAGAACTTTACTCAGAAGATGTCACCACAGAAATATGATGTAATTTTGTTATTGTGCAGTTGCCTAAACGGAGTGAATTTATCCTTGTTTTGTTTGCCATTCATCAAGAAGTTTGGACATTTTTCCACAGATGACACCACTAAAAAACTATGATCATGCACCCTGGTGCAAAGGGAAAGAACTTATAATTTAAAGTTTTGTATTTCTAGGTTTTTGTAACTGAATGATGTTCATTTATTTTTGGGTTGGGAATATTTCCTTTTTATTTCCGCCAGTTTTGAATCTAGCCAATCCCTAATTTCTGTATTTAATTTTCAACCTATCACAGGCTTCTTGTTCGATTCTGAGTGTTACTTTGAATTCCACCAATTAAATTGAGAGGGTGTGGCTAGTTTAACTTTGAATGTTCTCGAAACTTCCCTGAAGGTTGATAAACTGCGGCTTTTCACGTCTCTTGGCCAATTGATCGTCATCTTACTGAGCGTGTGTGTCAAAGCAGGAGGCGGCCGGCCTCTTTCATCGGTCAACAGAACATCTAAAAGGTAATGCCCACATAACTTCTTTCTTTCTTTCTTTCTTTCTTTCTTTCTTTCTTTCTTGCTACCTCCGCAGTTTAACCCGAGGGAAAGGTCCGACTCTTTAGTTATGTAACCAGCTTTTCTAAAATGTAACTTTCTTCCGACTAATGTAAAACCTTCAATAAATCTTTAACTGTAAATCGGGGATAGAGAGTGTATTACCCTCTCGAGCTCCCCTTCATCTTGGTTTGGGGTGACTTCGTTTTGTAACGGTTTTTTGCCTGCAATATGTTAAAATAATTTCTATACGAGTCACCTCAAAAGTTTGGGAATAGCCCCTGTTTCATCGGCCTAGAGCTCCTTATCTTTTTTAGTATTCATATCTAGGAGTGCTAGTATACGCCTCCATTCATTTTGTGTTCGGGCCATTAATTTAACCTGTGATTCTTATTCCACGAAGGCCCAGTAGGTTGGGTATTTAATACCCCTGTAAAAATAAAGTTACATTTGTAAATGGTGGTTTGAGAGACCCGAGATTAATGTAATGCTGCCTTGAGTGGGCAGTAAGAAATTGAGAGCCTGTTAGCTCTTTTCCAAATTTTGTAATTGTAAAGAAAGCCTCTGGAAGGCTAGATATTTGGTTTAGGGAGCAAGTGCTCCATGAATTGGGGGATTTCTGCCCTTGAATAAATTTGTGCTCTTTTGTAAATTTGAGCCAGGAGCTCAGGAATTGTAATGCGAGAGGCGTGAAGCCCAGGATTTGTAAAAATCACTAAATTTTGGATTTGCCTTGTCTTGTTTAAAATTTGTCATTGTACCTGTTCTTTCATTGTTATGAAAAATTGTTAAGTTCGAAGTCCTAAAAGAAATATAACCTTTGTTAAAGTTTTGATTCAATCCTTGATATCGTAGTTAGACCCATTCAAGCCCGCACCTTCTTTAACCTCTTTCTGCTCCACGGGTAATCCCGTAACAATAATAATAGTAATAATAATATTTACATCAGGATAAATTTTTCTATGTTAAAACATGTATTTAACAGTAATGTCGAGTAAGATTTGCGTTTTTACCGAAATCCAGTGAAGTCTGATAAAGTTAATGTTTATTTTTTGGAAGCATAAATTTTGTAACACCGTGTATTTTGTGATACAGAAAATCACGGTATGTTATATTTGTTTTTGAGGTCGGAAAGATGTAATGAAGTAAGTTAAAATATTCTTATAACGTTGTTCATAATGGGAATATTCGTATTTGAAAAGTGTTGGACAGGAAGAAATGGATTGTGTAGGAATAATAATAATAATAATAATAATAATAATAATAATAATAATAATAATCGTATGGCCTCAGCTACCGTGTGCAGACATTTCAATTTGACGCCATCTGGCTGTCTGCTCGTCAATTTCGACGTTCCATTTTACTCTAGGCCCACTAGATGGCAGAGCGAGTAAACCGGAACTCCCTTGGGCGTCTATGACTGAGATTTAATGAATTTTGTCGGGTAAACACCAAATGTGTCACCAGAGATTTTTTACATGCCGACATCGTACGACAGGGAGTGTCGAATGGACTTTTTCCGCCCTTAAAAAATCCGACTACTTCTGCCGGGTTTGAACCCGCTATCTTGGGATCCGGAGGCCGACACACTACCACTGATCCACAGAGGAAATGAAATGTTATGAGAATAGTTATGAAGACGTTGAAGGTATAGGAAGCCTGTATTTTATGAGTATGAACGCAGCCGTGATGATAGGCTATATTTGTTGATGGAGAAGATTTTTTGAGACAGGCTGTATGTAAAAAATGTTATATTTCTGAGACAGGTTGTATACGATGTCCTGTTAGCAATCCGGAACAGCTGACTGATTTAATAGTGGTCAGATTCTAAGTGAGATATTATGATTTAAAGTCGAGAATCTCCCATGATAAACAATTTCTGTAGAAGATTGTAATTCTTGGCAGTTAAGTCCAAATGACGATTCTATGTAAAACCAGCGTAGTGTATTTTATGATAAGTGACCTCACGAACAAAGTGCATTCTGAAACACGGTCGAGATGTTGTTTAATTATTGTAACAAAATTCCATTCTGTATTTTTTTTATTACGAGACGAAGTTATCATTTAATTGGAAACATTGTGGGATGGAATATTGGATGTTATTAGAGTGATAGTCTGGTTTGCGTAGATCGATAAAAATTTGCTTCACTGGATAGTTCATGGATAGAAATGTTTGGAACGTTGAGAATGGTAGGCCGTTCGGAAATCTCATGCTTGAATTACACTGTGGGTCGTGAAGGTGGTGATTACTGTTTTGGCAATATTTACGTAAAGTACTTGTACTTTATTTTCCGAACTTCACTGCGTGTGTTGAGATTGTGTTTGAGTCAAAGTAGCCACGCGTTGTTACTTTCAATTTCACATTTTTATTGAGTTCATTCTGTGGCAAGCTTCATTTCACAGTGTTAGAGTTTCAACAAGGTTTAAAGTTAAATATCAGCGATTGTGTGCGAAGTTTCGATTTCGTCTGACATTGTAGATGATGTGTAGACATCCCAGTTTCCGCTCAACGATAGATTTAGGATGCTGCGTGTGTTATAGAATTTATTGTTAGGGTGTGTATACACTACGTAGGCTCGACGATAGGATTAGGGTGTCGTCTGCATATAGTCAAGTCTTAGGTTAGGTGTTTTGCGAATTGACTTGAACGATGTTAGTGTCTGCAGTAGTGAATGTAAATGCGAAGAGTGTTAGCAAGGTATTATTGAGGCCATGTTTCGGCATAATCCTTACTAGCCAGAAGGTGTTTACATAATAGCATGGAACCACTAGTAGCATGAATGTGAGGGTTGTCCAGCGTGGATATTTAGCTAATGGAGATTGATTACTGCTGTGTGCCACACACGTTCAGGTTCAATGAACTTTAGTTTTTTAAATTTTATTTCTCGACCTAATTATTTTATCGTTCAGATGTCAGATATACCTTAATAGTGCCGTGTGTTGACACTTAGCTGATTTATGTAGGACATGCGCTACGAATGCGGTTTCGATTCGTCAGCTGTTAATGCATTTTTAGTTTCAATTTTAGTTCTTTCGCTTTATATTAGGTGAGACATTGGTCTACCAATTACTTGTAGTTTGGTTTAGAGGGACAAACATAGGTGGACAGATTTGTAATGGTAGTCATAGATGAAAATGGAAAATTTCCTTTGATTTATTTTGTCGTGTGGACTTGTAATTTATTAAACTTAACCGTTTATAACCTGAAAGTTGGTTTTATAAGAACAGTTTCATGTGACATCACTTTTCTTTAACTTCAGTGTTTAGCATTTCTTCTAAATGCATAATGAATAAGTGTTTTCTGCATTTCGCAGTTTTGTTCCTTCAGAACGACGTAACGTAAGATCCTCTCGGATCGAGTTGTTGTTGGTTCCTTCTGAACAGATGTTTGGGTGATGCATGTTTCAGCATCGGGATTATTCAGTAACTTAAGGGTGTCACGAGATGGCAATACATGGTGGAATTTTTTTCTTATTGTGGCTATTGCTGTTAACTTGTAGTGAACACCATGCTTTCTAGTAATATTTCGCAACCTATCCAAAGCAACTGATAGTCAATTTGGTTCGATTAAGGGTCCATTCGGCGGGTGTTCCAATATCCGATAGGGTATCAGACTGGTGGATAACCTTAATTAAATGTAAATCTGGAATTCTACTTGCTGAAGGTCAGATTTTCCACGGATCGTGTGGATTAATTCTCAGTTATAGTTTGGATGAAATGGTGCCCAATTTTCAGGTTTTACTTTCATTTTTCTAGTTTTCGCTGGCCACTAATTTTATAATATTTTATACTTTCCTCTGAAGAAATTCTTAAACAATAATAAAAGGTCAACATTCACGCATTGCAATGTGACTGCGTTTAAATATTATAAATAATTAAATGATTTGATCGATGATTTTTTATAAACTTAATTTTTGCATTGATAGTTTAATAAAATTTAGTAAGCACTTTTTTGCTCCTCATTTAAAGTAGTTAGGCTCTCTTCTGAACCCCATCGTTTGGTCAACATCGTAACAGAAATATACCCGCTACGACCCCAAGATCTAAGAGTACGATATTGCTCCATTGTAGCAGCTGTGGCAGGCGACCAACGATGGAACGGTAAGTTCAAGGGTTCAATATCTATATATATACTGTATACAGATATACCGGTATATAAAGTAAGAGTTTTGTCTGTACAGTACATTGCTCAGAATTTGAAGAGAATGGTATTTCTGTATCAGTCATGTCCACAGCAACAAGGAAATGTACATTTTAATTTTCCGTAATTTATGTATGTATGTATGTATGTATGTATGTATGTATGTATGTATGTATGTATGTATGTATGTATGTATGTATGTATGTATGTATGTACACGCATCACGAGAAAACGCCTGAAGATAATTTAATGAAAACTGGTATGTAAAGTCGGGGATGATCCACTACAATCTAGGCTATACATAGTTTTATTCACGCTAAGTGAAATGGTAGTTTAGGGGAAGGCCTAAAATTTAATTCTCAAATATTTATATTATTAGTGGTCCTGTCGATAAATACTACATAACTAAAGTTATATAGAATTAAATTTCCGATCATTTATGTCTTTCCCGTACCGGCTATGATAACACAGATATTTATAAATTTGTATTTTTGTTGCTAAGTCCACATCAACGCCGAGCCACGAGAAAATGGGTTAACAGAATTTAACGAAAATCGGTATATAGAGTCGGGGAATAAGAAACTACAGTTTAAGCTATAAAAACAATCTATTCACCGTGATAAAATTGTATTTTAGGGAAGGCGCCTACAATTTAATTTTTAAATATCGTAATGATGGGTTACCTGGACCCACATGAAAAAAGTTTTCATCTTCTGAAGCCCGTTATACAATATGATATCCAAGTAGTTCACTGTTCCTTCCTTTAGGTGGCATCACAATGTAGGACTATGCACGTTCGAACTAGTTTTGCAGTAATCCACTAAGCAGCAGCACGGTTTATAGTGGTTTGACTAAAGTTCACTGCAAACTTTTATCTGTCTACTGTATTTTCATTGAAGCCAGAACATTGGTAAGTAAACATGTAAACAATTACATATAGGGCAATAACAAGCTGTAGGAATCTTTCTCAGATGTAGCAAAGTTTTTGTAGAAATTTGTGATTTACAGAGTGAGTACGCATAACCGCGAAAACCGGGCTACATGGTCCCACGTCCAGGCGTGGGTCCAAGTAGCCCGCAACATTTGATTTATCTTACGGAATGTGATAACTGGTTTGTTTCTATATTTTAAACACTTTAAAATGTAACTTCTTTCTTTTTTCACTGGTTTGAGCAAAATGGTGTACAATATAAAAGACTGCTTGGAAGTCGAAAACATGCTGATTATACTGACCAACAGCTTGAAGAATGCTTAGCAGTGATTCTGTCAGGGCAAATGTCGCAAAGGCAAGCTGAACAAGTCTTTAAAATAAGTAGATCAACCATCAAGAGAAGATCAAAAACAAATCCAGTCAGAAACCGGGGCATCCCAAAGTGTTTATTGAAGAAGAGGAGCTACCATTCGCTAGCCACCTTGACAAAGTGTGTGATTTCGGATTTCCCGTTGACGAATTTGATTTCAGATTTATTGTGAAGTCTTACTTAGATATGCAAGGTAGAACTGCAACAGCTTTCAAAGACAATCCTCCAGGGCGTCATTGGGTGAAATTATCTTTGAACAGACACCCCCAGTTAACAATAAGATTTGCTGTTAATATAAAGCGGGCTCATGCAGCAGTGGATGAAAATGTTATCCGTGAATACATTGACAGTATGAGTGATTTACTTGACGGTATCCCCCAAGAAAACATTTACAAGTACAACGAGACTAACATGAGTGACGATCCTGGAAAAAAAGAAGGTTATTTGCCGCAGAGGATGTAAATATCCAGAAAGGATACTGAACTCTACGAAGTCCAGTACCAGTGTCATGTTCTGTGGCAATGCAGCAGGAAATTCACTTCCTCCTTACGTCATTTATAAGGCGAGAATCTTTAGACAACATGGGCTGAAAACGGACCCACTGGAGCTCGTTACAATAGGAGTAAACATGGTTGGATTGATTTGGCAATTTTTGAAGAGTGGTTCATTTCTCACATCCTATCAATCCTTACGAAGCAATAGGGGAAGAAGGTCCTCATTGGAGATAATTTTACCTCTCATTTCAGTGTAAATGTTATCAAATTGTGTGAGAAAAATAATATTCACTTTGTTTGTTTGCCACCAAATTCCTCCCATTTAACTCAGCCCCTGGATATTGCTTACTTCAGGCCTCTTAAAAATGAAATGGAGGGATATTCTCACTAAATAGAAACAATCAGATGCTGGGAAAAGAATTTCAACATTGCAAAAGACCAATTCCCAATGCTGCTGAAAAAAGTGCTACATAAATTAGCCGAAAACTTATCCGACAATTTAAAGTCTGGGTTCAGGAAGTCGGGAATATTTCCAATAAATAAAGAGGAAATTATTAGTCGATTACCCAAACAAGATATATCTGCAAACTTGAATTTGAATGAAGAAGCATTCCTGGCACAGCTTGAGGAAAATAGGAATGAATTTGTTACCAGTACTCCTCGCATCAAAAGAAGGAACAAACTGCAAGTGTCTCCTGGAAAAAGTATTTGTGAAAGTGACTTTCAGACACAAGATCCTTCAACTCCTAAACGAGTTAGTCCACCTAGAAAAGACAAAAGGTAAAATAAGGGTAAGGAAGAAACATCATCCTCTGACGATGATGATAGTTTCAGTCTTCTGGACACAGTGATCTATGCATTTCTACTAATGAGGGTGAATTTGTAAGTTCTTTGGAACAAAAGTCGCTATTTCCAGCAAAGAAAATTGTAAAGATAAACCTTCATTGAAGAATGTGGGAGAAGGATCTGTTCTTGTTCAATGAAATGGGAAAGAGTTTCCAGGTCTAGTAGCGGTACTGAGTACTCGCAGTGATGGTGCCATTGTAGATTGTATGGAGCCTACCAAAAAAGCCTGGAGATGGCCGAAAGAGGACACACTTCTTTAGAAATGGCGTGGCATTAAGTTGAACATTAATCGTCCTAAGTTAATTAAAATAGGTTTATTTTCACTCACACTGTAATACTTTGCAACCTGTGTGGTATTAAAATAAAAATTAAGCTCTTAGTTGATTGGAATGAATTAGTGACATTAGAACAGACAAACCAACATAGAGGTTTTAAAATTTTGTTATAAAAATATATTGTTCAAATCTAAAATAAGTTGTCTAGTGCCTATCATCTGGTGGTTATTAATGTTTTCTGTATGTTTTTCAGGGTATGCGAATGGTATTATTAAAGAACCTAAGTCCTACTTGGACCCAGTACTACTTACAATGATTTTATAATGGGAAAACATGACATTGGTTCCAGTAGCCCAAACATGAGTGTTATTTGGACCCAATTTTCAAAAAGCTCTCCTGTACCTTGTGTTCAATACATATAATTAAAACTACTCTCGAGCTTCGAAATAACACTTACAGTTTTATAAAATATAAGATATGGGGCCCATTTTAAAGTTTTATTTGACTAATAAAGCAAAAAAGTGGAAAAGAACTTGAAAATTGGGTCCATGTAACCAGTGTTGACGGTACCTATGTTATTGGTCCTATCGAAAAGTATTACATAACAAAAGTTATAGAGAATAAAATTTCTGATCATTTATGTTTTATTCAATTTTACCGTACTGACTATGATAAAAGTGGTATTTCAGAGTCGGAAGAAAACTGAATGTGAAGGCCTACAATATCGAAAGAGCACAACACTGATCAACACTAACATTACACTGACCATTGTTTGTCGTGATGTTCTTTATCTCTTATACTGCCACTCAACTCCGACAGATGGGATTACTGCTGGGTACTGAATATAACAGCCTGACTGAATATTGGCAGGAAATAGCTGGGGAGTTAGAAAACTTTCTTCTTTAGCATGCCATTTCTCTGGTTCATACATTTTCTGATACCGCTGGTACGTAACACGCTGGTTCATCTTAGTATTCCAGTTATTCGATTCCTACTCTGACGTGCTGTTTTGAATGAACAGTGTGCACACTTAAGGCAGAGGCTCCCTTAGTAGTAGTAGTAGTAGTAGTAGTAGCAGTAGCAGTAGTAGTAGTAGTAGTAGTAGTAGCATGACCTGGTCTAGAATTACAATTTAGGCCTATTCCAAATTATAGCACCACAGTTCACTAAATAATTCAAAATTCAACCCTGAAAAGAACCATTTCTTGAGGAAAGCTTCTTCCTCTTCACTTTTATTACATTATACATTCATTTTATTCCAAGCTAGCAGTGAAGAGGTGGTTTCTCCTCTGGCTTGGAGGAAAAAAGTTTGCCTCCAAGTCACAGAGATTATTCCACCGCCAGTATAGTGAACTGAGATTTTCCAACTTATCGGGTACTCCTAGGAAACAGATTAGTAAAAGGGCATAGTTTTTGCCCTGGGACTCTCCACTATTCGACCCCCCCCCCCCCACACACACACACCGACGAAAAGAGACGAAGAGTGTTCACGGATCACGGCTGTCTTACCAGCTCTGGAACTTTGGACTGTTAGATCGGCAGCGCAGTACTGTTCGTTAAAAGTGAGAAAATGTGTGTTTTTTCATTTGATCATTTCATATGAAAGCATTGCTTTTAATCGTGCCAATCCTACTAACGTCATTGTAATGACCTGTGTTCATTTTAGTTGGGAAAATCAATAAAACAGTCTTTCTGAGGATGTAAAAAGGCAGGTGGAGAGTGAGTGTCTGCTATTATAATGAAAACTCCCCAACCTGATTGTGACTGATGGTAGACAAGCAGGCCTACCATTACAATGAAAATTCCCTAACCCAGTCTTCATATGAGGAAAGACGTTTGGTGACTTCCCCGTCGGTTTCTAGGGTAACGTTAAGAGCTATGCAATTTAGTACGATCTTTATCACAACGTGTACACTACCTAACCTAGAATTCTGGACACGGTGTAGAATTCCGTAGCGAAGCACGGGTACATCAGCTAGTATATTATAAAACAGCGATCAAGAGACGTGTTATAAAATATAGGCTAAGTACTATAGCGAATACTTTTAGCCGGCATTTCTCTGATTGCACCTTTAATGCATTAAAATTCCAGGCCCCCTGAAACGCGTCTCCTTACGACCCCTTTATGGGGGCCTTGCTTGTGACCACAATGATTCAGCATATTACATCGACATCCGGCAGATTAATGTTGTTAAACATTAGAAACTTCTACTGGATAGATACTGGCAACGAACTGAACTGGGTACAGTTGATCGACATCTAATTTTAGAGCCGCTACATCGAGAGCATCCATGATGCTAGCTCACAAGCACTGTACAATATATCCACACAGACCTCTTCCGACGTATTTGTTAAGCAAATCAGGTATGCTCTCAAATAAATATGTTAATGTGAATGGCAATAATTTGCAGATCACCCCACGTCCCAGATATCTCATTCATTAACCGCAGAGGATCAAGGACCCTCATCACATTGTATCAATAACAGTCAACTTTCTACTCATTACAAATTCTGCCACGTGACATGCGAGGCAAGGTAAGAAGAGGTCAAGTCTTTTCAATGAAACTGTGCACCTGCACGCATAAGGAAAAAAAAAGACATGCATGATTAACAATAGAGCAGGAATGGGCTTAAGATCGGATATAAACACGCAGAACTACGGAGACAGCCTGACGGAGGTGATACATGGAAAATCCATCGCCAAATATAAATACGTAATAAAACGCCGTGTTAATAGACATGTGTCGGCCCCGGGGTGTAGGGGCAGTGTGTCTACCGCTCATCCGGTGGTCCCGGGTTGGATTCCCGGCTAGGTCAGGAATTTTTACCTGGATCTGGATGCTGGTTCGAGGTTCACTCAGCCTATGTGATTACAATTGAGGAGCTATCTGAGGGTGATATGGCGGCCCCAGTCTAGGAAGCCAAGAACAACGGAAAAGAGTATTCGTCGTGCTGATCACACGACACCTCATAATCTGCAGGCCTTCTGGTTGAGCAGCGGTCGTTTGGTAGGCCATGGCCCTTCGGGGCAATTGCACCATGGGGTTAGTTATTTTTAATTTTTTGTTAATAAATATGTACTCTTTCGTTCAAAGTGGGAATGAGCGATCAATGTATCGACTACTACCCATAAAACGTTTTCTTTATTATAGTCTTCTTCTTTTCTTCTTTTTTCTTCGTTGACATTTCCCCTAATTGTCTGAGATCAGTCCCTGGTGATGATGATTATGATGATGATGATGATGATTGTTGTTTAAAGGGCCTAACATCTAGGTCATCAGCCCCTAAGTGTACGAAATGAGACGAAATGCAATGACAATTTAAAATGGCAAAATTCATCCACTAGCCAGAATTCAAAACGTGATGATGAAGAATGAATGGATGAATATGAATTTAAAATAATCAGTGGATCCGACCAGCAATGCCTCACTTTCCCAGAAACTACATTACTGACCAAGAGACTGCTTCCAAAGCACAATCCTGAATCGATGATGCTTGTTGTCTAACGGGGTTCAAAATCCAGGTCAACGATCCCTCATAATGGTACGTATCGCTAGTAAAGTAGACCCATGGTATTTCTTAAGTTGCGGTACTAATAAAAAGTAGCGTAAACTCACTGTGTTCCAAACATTATGGTACTACTCACAAGTATTGTAGGTTGTACAAGTAATGCAGACCTATGGTGTTTCTCACACAATGGTGCCATTCGTAAGCAACCCATGGTGCACCTCACGTATGAGTCCCTGTGATTAGTACACTATCCCGTGGTGTTCCTCACATAGTGGGTACATATCACAGGCGGCGTACACCAACGGTGTCGCTCATATAGTGGTACTAATCACAGGCAACGCCCAGACCCGTGGTGTTTCTCACATAATGGTATGAATAACAGGCAACGTAAGCCCGTGATGTTCCACATATAGTGGTACTAATCACAGGTACTGGAAATCCACAGTAAACCACTCTCTCCTGCTACTAATCACAAACTTTTTTTTTTTGCTAGTGATTTTACGTCGCGCCGATACAGATAGGTCTTATGACGACGATGGGATAGGAAAGGCCTAGGAGTTGGAAGGAAGCGGTCGTGGCTTTAAGGTACAGCCCCAGCATTTTCCTGGTGTGAAAATGGGAAACCACGGAAAACCATCTTCAGGGCTGCCGACAGTGAGATTCGAACCCACAAACCTATTGTGCACCTAACATAGTGGAACTACTCGCAAGTAAAGGCGACCCATGGTGTTCCTCACATGATGGTACTAATCACAAGTAGTTTCATGGTTCTAATTCAGTCATCCCTTGGTCGCCACCTTTAGTCGCCTCTTACGATAGGCAGGGGATACCGTGGATGTATTCTACGTCTGCGTTCCCCACCCACAGGGATGGATCAGTACCAATGTTAATTAAGCCCAATTTTACGACCAGATGCCCTTCCGTTCGCCAACCCTACGTGGAGAAATGTATTCACTGTTGCGTGTTTCGGCGATGGCTGTTGGTGTGAAGCGCTGTATGCTGCGCGGAAAGGTGGATTAAGTAGGATTTTTCATGTTTGAGATTTTAATGGTTCTAAAATTGACATAAAATACTGAGCATTAAAAACTTATGCATCTATAGATCATTCCATGTTAAGAAAACAGTGTTGCTCTTATGATAACAGGGTTGCCATATCGAACAGCTCTGCTCATCAGCATCACGTGAAAACTTTGGTAGGTAAATTTGCGACAAGCAGTATTCAAGTTAAAGACAAAAGCGGAAGAAAATAAGTTAAAATTATTTTTTATGAACTCGAGGGGATTGTTTTCCTTTCCACACCATTGAAACTCAGTAATTTAAGTTCAAGACAATAGGTAGAAGAAATTAAACTGAAAATTATATTCATAAACTGTAGGGGATGGAAGCGTTTAGAAGGGCTCATTTTGATGTTCACACTATAAAAGGGAACACGGTGGAACATAAATTTGTGAAACTCTGTTTTAATTTCAAGATAAAAGGGAAAGAAAATAAGCTGCAAATTCAGCACAATTTACTTTTATTTCCTCCTCAGCCTTATCCATAAAGTAAATAAATCACTGTAATAATGTTAAAGAAAGACATCGCACACGTACGCTAATTAATCACATAACATTCACTCAATACAAGTACGCACTGATATAAAGACCAAAAAAACATACGTAACACATAAATAGACGACTTCTCTACAATAGCAATAAGCTGCCAACGATTCACAGAATAATGGATTACGCGTTACATGTAACACAGCGACACAGAAGGCAAAATTAAGGACGGCAAAAAAGCGATGGCTGTTCCTGCCACTGTGCTTCCTCCCTGCGAATGTATTTACTACTGTAAATAGAAAAGCTTCAATAGTTATTTGAATAACGCAGGGCAAAAGAGCCACATACTTTATTTCTTAATACAATATAACGTTCATTATAATACTCCTTAGTTGCGAGGAATTATGGGTGTCTAAGAGGAGGAGGGGTGTTCGTTCCTTGTAAGTCCATAAGAACAACACTTTCTTAACATGGAATGATCTAGACCAATAGGTGCAATACTTCAGAAGATATTAATTGACTATTTTCATTAAGAAAACTGTATTTTGTGAAAAATGCAACAGCTATAGCTTTCACTAATTTTCTTACCAAATGGCCGGGCTGAGAGGCTCAGACGGTTGAGGCGCTGGCCTTCTGACCCCAACGTGGCAGGTTCGATCCTGACTCAGACCGGTAGTATTTGAAAGTGCTCAAAGGTGCTCGTGCCGGTAGATTTACTGGAACGTATAAGAACTCCTGCGGGACAAAATTCCGGCACCTCAGCGTCTCCGAAAACCGTCAAAGTAGCCAGTGGGACGCAATTGATAGTGTTATTATTATTATTATTATTATTATTATTATTATTATTATTATTATTATTATTATTATTATTATTATTATTATTATTATTATTACCACATGAATCATAACGGCTCTTTACATACATACATACATACATACATACATACATACATACATACATACATACATACATACATACATCATTATTCATTATACTGTAGACCGTTATGCCTTTCAGCGTTCAGTGTGCAAGCCTCTGTGAATTTATTAAAAGTCGTCACAATCCTCTATTTGCAACTAGTGCTGTGGCCTCATTTAGTTCTACACCTCTTACCTTCAAATCGTTAGGAACTGAGTCTAACCATCGTCATCTTGGTCTCCCTCTACTTCTCTTACACTCTATAACAGAGTCCACTATTCTCCTAGGTAACCTATCCTCCTCAATTCGCCTCACATGGCCCCAGAGCCGAAGCCGGTTTATGCGTACAGCTTCATCATAGCCCTTATCTCCTCATTCCGAGTGCCCTCCTGCCACTGTTCCCACCTGTTTGTACCAGCAATCATTCTCGCTACTTTCAAGTCTGTTACTTCTAACTTATGAATAAGACTAGCTGATGTACCCGTGCTTCGCTACGGAATTCTACATTGTATACAGAATTCTAGGTTAGGTAGTGTACCCGTTGTGAGCAAGATCGTGTTAAATTGCATAGCTCTTAACGTTACCATAGAAACGCGACGGGGAAGTCACCAAAAGTCTTTCCTAATATGAAGACTGGGTTGGGGAATTTTCATTCTAATGGTAGGCCAGCTTGTCTACCATCAGTCACAATCAGTCACAATGCTTGCATATGAAATACTCGATCAAATGAAAAAACCACATATTTTCTCACTTTTAACGAACAGTACTACGCTGCCAATCTAATAGTCCAAAGTTCTACAGCTGGAAGAACAGGCCGCAGACAACCGTGATCCGTGAACACTCTTCGTCTTTTTTCGCCGGAGGGGGGGTTAAATAGTGGTGAGTCCCATGGCAAAAACTATCCCTTTTATTAATCTGTTTCCTAGGAGTACCCGATGAGTTGGAAAATCCCAATTCACTACACTGGCGGTGGAATAATCTCCGTGACTTGCAGGCAAACTTTTTTCCTCCAAGCCAGAGGAGAAACCACCTCTTCACTGCTAGCTTGGAATAAAATGAATGTATAATGTAATAAAAGTGAAGAGGAAGAAGCTTTCCTTAAGAAACGGCTCTTTTCATGGTTGAATTTTGAGTTAATTAGTGAATTGTGGTGCTATAATTTGGAATAGGCTTAAATTTTAATTCCAGACCAGGCCATACTACTACTACTACTAAGTGAGCCTCTGCCTTAAGTGTGCACACTGTTCATTTAAAACAGCGTGTCAGAGTAGGGATCGAATAACTGGAATACTATGATGAACCAGTGTGTTACGTGCCAGCGGTATCAGAAAATGTATGAACCAGAGGAATGGCATGCTAAAGAAGAAAGTTTCCTAACTCCCCAGCTATTTCCTGCCAATATTCAGTCAGGCTGTTATACTCGGTACGCAGCAGTAATCCCATCTGTCGGAGTAGAGTGGCAGCATAAGAGACAAAGAACATCACAACCAACCAAGGTCAATGTAATGTTATTGTTGATTAATATTATGCTCTTTCGATATTGTAGGCCTTCACATTTAGTTGGTTTTTTTTTTTTTTTTTTTTTTCGACTTTGAAATACCACTCTTATCATAGTCAGTACGGTAAAACTGAATACAACATAAATGATCAGAAAGTGCATTCTGTATAACTTGTTTTGTAGTACTTTACGATGGGACCAATAAATTAGGAACTTAAAAATTAAATTTTAGGCTCTTTCCCCTAAAATACTATTTAATCACGGTGAATGAAATTGTTTATAGCCTAGACTTTAGCTTCTTATTCCCCGACTCTCTATACCGATTTCCATTAAATTCCGTTAACCCATTTTTTCGTGGCTCGGCGTTGATATGGACTTAACAACAAAAATACAAATGTATGAATATCTGTGTTGTCATAGCCGGTACGGTAAAAATGTATAAGACATAAATGATCGGAAATTTAATTCTATATAGCTTTAGTTATGTAATATTTATCGATAGGATCACTAATAATATTTGAGAATTAAATTTTAGGCCTTCCCCAAAACTACCATTTTACTCAGCATGAATAAAACCATTTATAGCCTAGATTGTAGCGGCTCATTCCCCGACTTAGCATACCAATTTTCATTAAATTCTCTTCAGCCGTTTTCTCGTGATGCGTGTACATACATACATACATACATACATACATACATACATACAGACAGACAAACAGACAGACAGACAGACAGACAGACAGACAGACACAAATTACGGAAAAGTAAAAAGTGCATTTCCTTGCTACTGTGGACATGACATACAGAAATACCATTATTTTCAAATTCTGAGCAATGCACAGACAAAACTCTTATTTTATATATCTATCTATCTATCTATCTATCCATCCTGAGTCACCCAGCTTTCGCTCCCGTAAAACAAAGTTGGTCTGAAAACAGACCGAAGTAGCCTACTGTAAAGACAGTGACGTTCCGGAGCTGACTTCCTTTTTACAGAATACGGTTGATCGCAGATCCGAGTTCTCTGCATTAGCTTTACTTCACCTTGATTCAATCTCACTTACTATATTACCATCCTGGGAGAACATACATCCTAAATACTTGAGATTATCTACCTATCCCAGCTTTGTATCACCAATCTGACATTCAATTCTATTGGATTTCTTACCTACTGACATCAATTTAGTCTTTGAAAAGCTAATTTTTATACCACAGTTATTGCACCTTTTATCAAGTTCCAAGATATTAGACTGCAGGCTTTCGGCACAATCTGCCATTAAGACCAAGTCGTCTGCATAGGCCAGACTGCTTACTACATTTCCACCTAACTGAATCCCTCCCTGCCATTTTATACCTTTCAGCAGATGATCCATGTAAACTACGAACAGCAAAGGTGAAAGATTACAGCCTTGTCTAACCCCTGTAAGTACCCTGAACCAAGAACTCATTCTGTCATCGTTTCTCACTGCAGCCCAATTGTCAACATAAATGTCTTTGATTGATTTTAATAATCTACACTTAATCCTATAGTCCCCCAGTAGGGCGAACATCTTTTCCCTCGATACCCTGTCATATGCTTTCTCAAGATCTACGAAACATAAACATAACTGTCTATTCCTCTCGTAGCATTTCTCATTTACCTGGCGCATACTGAAAATCTGATCCTGATAGCCCCTCTGTGGTCTGAAACCACGCTGGTTTTCATCCAACTCCCTCTCAACCACTGATCGTACCCTCCCAAGATGCCAGTAAATACCTTGCCTGGTATACTAATCAATGAGATGCGTCGATAGTTGTTGCAATCCTTCCGGTTCCCTTGCTTATAGATAGGTGCAATTACTGCTTTTGTCCAATCTGAAGGTACCTTACCAACACTCCATGCTAATCTTACTACTCTATGTCCGACTCGTTGGCTGAATGGTCAGCGTACTGGCCTTCGGTTCAGAGGGTCCCGGGTTCGATTCCCGGCCGGGTCGGGGATTTTAACCTTCATTGGTTAATTCCAATGGCCCGGGGGCTGCGTGTTTGTGCTGTCCCCAGCATCCCTACAACTCACACACCACACATAACACTATCCTCCACCACAATAATACGCAGTTACCAACACATGGCAGATGCCGCCCACCCTCATCGGAGGGTCTGCCTTACAAGGGCTGCAGTCGGCTAGAAATAGTCACACGAAATTAAATTAAATTAAATTAACTACTCTATGAAGCCATTTCATCCCACTATACTTCGCCATTTCAGGTCTAATTTCATCTATTCTTGCTGCTTTATGACAATGGAGTTTATTTACCATCTTTTCCACTTCCTCGAGCATAATTTCACCAACATCATTTTCCTCGAGCTCAGCTGTTCGCAACACCACCAGGAAGATATCCTTTTACGTTGAGAAAATTTTCAAAATATTCCCTCCACCTGTCCAGTGATTCCCTGGAAACTATTATGAATTCACCTGAATTACCCAAAACACTGTTCATTTCCTTTTTCCCTCCCTTCCTAACATTCTTTTTCGCTCTGTTTCTTTCATCTACGTAAAATTCCCTGTCTGCATCAGCCCTTGTTTGGAGCCATTTCTGATAAGCCTTCTTTTTACGTTTACAAGCTGCTCTCACTTCATCAATCACCAAGAAGATGTTCGCTTTTTCCCATCTGTACACATTCCCTTGCTGTTTCTAAACGGCTCTTTTTAGACTTTAAAATAATAACAGATATCTTAATGTGTGTCTAATAGTCACTGCAATATATTAATAGTATGACGCTTTTTTTTCGTAAAAATCAAAACATTCCTAATAAGCAGAAGATTTAAATTTCGCAGAAATCCCAGAACATAAGTTGATAAAACCTAAATTTCAAATTTAAACCTAAAAATTCGAGACTTAGTGATAACCTGTGCCTATGCACTGTCTCTACAAATATGTGTACTTCTAAGTAAAGGGGGCTATGATTCTCTATGGCCAATGCGCTGCGTACAATTCTAGCATTCGTTACATGAAATTTATGCAGAGAAGTAAATATTTGTAAAATTCAAATTGTTTCACGACTTGTCTTAGCAAAGGGGGGAAACATCGTGAAATAATAGACTAATTTTACATTTTTTAATTTCTGATATATTTAACGCTCCGTTGCCCCGTTCGGGCTATCCTTAAAGAAGCACATGACCGCTGCCGAGGTGAACCAGTCACAGTCACATGTCTCACGTGACAGTGGCCGCAGGTGCTATTAGGTCACAAATCTCGAGGCCACCTTAGATAATAATTCTGTTCTAATCTAGGATAGCACGATAAGACTCCGCTACAGAGTAATAAATCAGTACGTATTCTTCCATCAAACATAATAAAAATATGCTTTTTCACTACGATTTATTGTACTGTATAGTTAACTAGCTACCCGCTCCGGCTTCGCACGGGAGCAGTCATGAATTAAAGGCGATATGCTACTTTAAACCGAGCACTTATAAGATGTCCTTGTATACGACATCAATTGTTTTTCCTACATTTTTTCTACAGTAATGAACAAGAAAAGATTTCGTTTTGATGTAACACGCGAAAGGGACACGTAAAGCTGTCCATGAAAAAAATAAATTCTCCATTTGAGAATCCTTTACGGAGAATCCTCATCCTCATCCACTTTCAAAATCAGCTTGCTTGGTGGCAATCCGGAAGGATGTAAAGAATTTAGAAATTCTGTAAGGTAATGAACGGCTTTTTCACTACTGACTGCTGTGAATACTGAATAACATATCTGAATCTGGGCAGTGAGTTTGGATAAAGATGACTCCCTTTGTCTTTGCAAAGTCATTTCTTTCTCTAGTCCTGTGACATTCAAGAATCCCTTTGCTGCTCAGTTTCACTGTATGTGATAAACGCACTTTTTCGAATGCAATGTACTGCTAGCTATATTCGCTTTTCATCTCGGCAATGATGGGTTATCATAAATCAGTGTAAACTGTTAATTATTGTATCGTAGCATGTTCCAACTACTGTAATACTAGCCGAAGCCGTTGATAGCTCGCGCGCTGGCTCGCCATCTACCCAGTCGCTCTGTAGCTCGTCATTCACATTTCCATATTTCAGAATGGAGATTGCGCGGAAAAAATATGAAAATGACGGTATCTTCGAAAGTACAGATGTAAATAAAATTCTGTAAATTACATTTTAATGTACATTTGAGGAGAATAAACAATTAATTTTGATAAGGATGAACTAAATTTGTTTTTAAATTTTACGGGATTCTTTTTCTGCAAACTGTAACATAAAAATAGTTATAGTGAGTTATGTGTTAAAGATAAGGCATACGCTGTCACGGATGTTTTTGTATAACGTATTACGCTGAACAATTCTTACCCTGTCCGGCTCCATGGCTAAATGGTTAGCGTACTGGCCTTTGGTCACAGGGGCCCCGGGTTCGATTCCCTGCAGGGTCGGGAATTTTAACCATAACTGGTTAATTCCTCTGACTCGGGGACTGGGTATATGTGTCGTCTTCATCATCATTTCATCCTCATCACGACGCGGAGGTCGCCTACGTGCGTCAAATCAAAAGACCTGCACCTGGCGAGCCGATCCCGTCCTGTGATTTCCCGGCACTAAAAGCCATACTTCATTTCATCATCATCATCATCATCATCGAGAGAGAGAGAGAGAGAGAGAGAGAGATGGGATATGACAGTCACACAGCACAGCTCGGAATTACAGCAGGATATTGTCAATACGCGACAATGTGATAATTAGAGGGCGGAATTTGGCATAATTGCATGGTTTGTTTGTTTCAAGTTATAATATGTTCATAAGAAATAAAGGCGATACACACCATTTGAAATCGAATGGCTAAGTTTTATACTGCATATAAATGCATTTGTACATAATACGTGCATATTGTTAACATGCATGCATATAAATGCATAGTCTAATTGCAATTTAACTTTTATATGTTGTATAAAACAACATTTTTGACTACTGTGATGTAATTCTTACGGATATAACAAATGAATTAAGTTTGAAACTACAACGCACTCAAAATGCTTGTCTTAGATATGCTATGGATTTACGGTATGACGCTCGAGTTTCTCCCTACTATAAACAAATATCTTGGTTACGACTAGACGACAGGCGTAAACTATATGCAAATATTCTTGTGTACCAGGTACTTTCGAGAGACATCCCTGCTTATCTCTCCAGCAATTTTCGTCACCTTGGTTCTTTACATCTCCATGATACTCGCTCAGTGTTCCTCCTAGAAATACCTGTCCACCGAACAACCACATACCATCGATCATTTACTATCACCGCTTCGGGATGGTGGAATGCTCTTCCCAAAGACATCACGGATGCTGCATCGAAAAGTATATTTAAAACCTCCTACCAGCAGTTCCTCGTTAAGTGCTTCCAGCAAGGTACAGTACCTGTATGAGTGGAACGAGTGATTGTGTGTGAAAATGATACGAGATTATTGCACAATAAATTAAATATTGGTTTAATATGATAATTTAAATTAAATTAAAAACATCCATATTGTATTTACGAAGTAGCCTAAAAATAGCTAGTAGTAAGTACAGTATTAAACTTAGATCTAGTCATGCAAGGATACAATTAGTTAAATTTCATTTAATATTTTTATTAAGCTTACTAGTATTTTTATATTCGTATTTCCTTCGTTGTTCTTCTTTGCGTGTATATATTCATATTTTTATCTTAAAAATTAGTGTTATTTGTAGTTCTTGGTATTTTAAGTTAATCAATATCATTATATGGAATAATAACAATATGTGTGTGGTTAAGTGTAAGAAAGGGCCAAGAGCCCTAACTTCGCCACAGAAAATAAAGGCTTTATCTATCTATCTATCTATCTATCTATCTATCTATCTATCTATCTATCTATCTATCTATCTATCTATTCGGTTCATATATTGGAATCATAGAAAAATGATGTTTTACGATACCTGAAGTAGCAGAGAGGAGAGATCCTTCCTCGATACATGCCAGGACCCAACCCACCCACTCCAAGAAGTATTCTTACTCATATAGAAGAAACGAAACCAATACAGCTTGAAACTAAGTAACGCCACCAGTTTCTTTGTTCCTATGGTCTTGTCACTAAACCGACTTGACCAATCTAGACCAATTGTCTTGTCCAGACCAGTATTTTGAAACACTAACCTATCTTATTTCCTGTTATTCACTGGCGTTGGCAAGCATGTTCAATGCACTGCGAGCTCGCCGGAGCCGCTGCTACTACACCGACTTAGCAAATGTCATGGGATAGTCACCTAATGGCGAGTGGGGCATCCTCTGGCCCTGCGAACTGCAGTGAGACGCCGTGGAAGTAAGTCGACAAGTCCCTGGTAGTCCTCTGGACGCAGCTGACACCAAATCGTTTGCAGAGCGGCCGCCAATGCTGGTCTGTTCGTGGGTGCAGGATCCATGGCACGGAGCCTGCGTTCCAGGACATCCCGGATATGCTCGATAGAGTTCATATCGGGGCTCCTGGATGGCCATGGCAGTCGTTGGACCTCCACTGTATGTTCCTGGAACCATTCCCGGGCGAGGTGGGAGCGATGTGGCGGCGCGTTATCATCTTGAACACCGCAGAATCGTCCGGGCGCTGGAAGGCCAAAAATGGGTGGAGATGGTCTCCGAGCAGCTCAATATACCGCGTACCATTCAAAGTCTCTTCCAGAACAACTAGGAGGCCCATTCCATACCAGAAAAATGCACCCCAGACCATAACAGAGACACCAGCGCCCTGGACCACACCTTCGAGGCAGGCGGGATCCATCGCTTCATGTGGTCTGCGCCATACACGGTGCCTCCCATCGGCATGGTGCAGTTGAAATCGTGATTCGTCCGACCATATCACGTTATGCCATTGTTCCAGTGTCCATCCATGGTGACTGGTGACAAATGCGCGTCGTTGTGCCCGATGACGTTGGCTTAACAGTGGCACCCGTGTGCGGCGCCGGCTCCCATACCCCATAGAACCCATGTTCCTACGGATTGTGCACTGGGAGACGTATCTAGCACGGCCTGTGTTGAATTGAGCCGTGATTAGTTGCACGGTTGTCCGTCTGCCACTATTGACAATCCGTCTCAGATGTCGCCGGTCACGGTCATCGAGGGTGGCTGGACGGCGGTCGTTCGTCTGTTGTGGACGGTGACACCCGCATTCAACCATTCACGATACACCCTGGACACGGTTGATAGTGTGAAGCCGAATTCCCGCATCACTTCCGAAATCGCACTTCCCATCCGTCGGGCACCGACCACCATACCCCGTTCGAACGGTGTCAGCTCACGACGACCTTCCATGTTACACCTGTCACATGCATAGCCACTGCTCACAAGGTCCTATACAACTGCCGCTGGCGCAGGGGTCGTGTGGTGCGCAGACAACACACCTGCCCATCAGTGCTCCGCTATCCCATGACATTTGCTCAGTCAGTGTATATTTTTAACTCTCCGTTGTACGAAGACCAGTAAGTAGTCGATCTCTGGAGAACCAACCTTATACTAAGAGGAAAAAAACAAGTAATTTGCATAGAATGCAATAGTGCATATATTCTTGTATTTTAGTGCATAGATGCATGCATAATTTACCGTTTTTAGTGCACATTAATCCGCCCTCTTGTGATAATATTATTTGGCTTTACGTCCCACTAACTATTTTTACGGTTTTTTGAAACGCCGTGGTGTCCGAATTTTGTCCCGTAGTAATTTTACGAGCCAATAAATCTACCGATACGAAGCCGACGTAGTTAGTGAACCGTAAAATGATTATTGTTATATTATTATCCGGATCATTGGCTAAATCGTCAGTGTAGTGGCTTTCGGTTCAGAGGGCCCTGGATCCGATTCCCAGCCGGGTCGTGGATTTTAATCGTGAATGATTAATTCCTTTGGCTACGAGACTGGGTATTTGTGCTGTCCCCCAACCTCCCTGCAACTCATATACCACACACAACACTATCCTTCACCACAACAGCTTGCAGCCTCCTATACTCTGCAGATCCCGCCCACCTTCGTCGGAGGTTCTGCCTTACAAGGGCTGCACCAGGCTAGCAATAGCCACACGAAATTATCATTATTATTATTATTATTATTATTATTATTATTATTATTATTATTATTATTATTATTATTATTATTATTATTATTATAGTCGAATCTCCATTACTCGAATTTTCAGTATCTCGAAGTAACTTAAATTTTCCGGCCATTTGTCTTATTCTTTATATGTATTTATTTCTCCCGTTACACGAATTTCTCGATTTCTCGAAGCTAACATTTCCTCCCTTGAAGCAAAAAATACTCTGTAACTCGAATTTTGTGCAACATTAACTGTGCAATACGGCATTTGTGGTTTGTGAAGAACAGTTAACACGGTTTTTTTTTTTTCTTTTGCTAGTGGCTTTACGTCGCACCGACACAAATAGGTCTCATGGCGACGATGGGAGGGGAAAGGCATAGGAGTTGGAAAAAAGCGGCCGTGGACTTAATTAAGGTACAGCCCCCAACATTTGCCTGGTAAGAAAATGGGAAACCACGGAAAACCATCTTCAGGGCTGCCAACAGTGGGATTCGAACCCACTATCTCCCTCTAACCGCAGGGCCAACTCGCCCGGTCAGTTTACCAGTAAAGAAAGGGTTACAGTGATGCTGGGAGCTTAATATGACGAGAACCGAACCGAAAAACTAAAACTTCTAGTGATCGGAAAATCAGTGAAGCTGTGCTGTTTCTCGGGTTTGAATTAATACCGATCACGTTCGAAAGCAACTCTTAAAGTCGCGGATGACAAGCTCCATTAACGAATATCGGCTGCGTAGTATTGACGAGAAGTTTCAACGTGAAGGGAGGAAAGGTTAACCGAAACAAACAGAAGAGACTAATGGATTTTTTCCCCCACAGGTGTTAAAGGAGGTGTGTTTCTTTTTCCAATATTGTATGTACTGTATCCTGTCTTCTAAAAAGTTACTATTATAAGGGTTATAATTAAAGTGATGCTGTAAAATACAGTTTATTAACATATTTTTGAGTACTGTTAAAAGTAATGTATGCAGTATAAGCCCGTAGATACATGATTCAATTATGTGTTATACATGCTCAAAAACGGTATTCGATAACTCGAAATAAAATTTAGCTCCCGAGTTGATTCGAGATATCAAGGTTCCGCTGTATTATTATTATTATTATTATTATTATTATTATTATTATTATTATTATTATCGTCCAATGTATTTCGTTGTCATTAATTTTATATTTTTCAAGATAAGGGAGTGTGTATATTCTCATGTCGTATACCGAATACCAGGCATAACCCAAAGGCTTCTACTGTTAGGAATTTTAGATGCCTCGCAGCGTCTCCTATTACATTTCCTTCGAAATTCATTTTCTATGCATACTTCGCTGAAGCTCTTCGTATCTATAAGTTCCAATACATTCACGGAACAAAACTGACATCCATCATATATTGACAGAAATACCTATCATTGTATTCCAATTTAGTGCATGACCAGAACGATAAACAGGGCATGTTGTCACTGCGTTTCGTCCGTCACATACCTTAGTCTGGTTCTCCGTGCGTGAAGGAATGTCACCCAGGACAAGAACGAGGCCTGTTTCTCGGCTGATGTTGCGGCCACTAAGGAACCGACGTTGATATACTGTAGGCCTTGCTTATAATCTGATATAGACAAGAAATCATACTTGAGAGAACTGATTTTCAACTGGATTACATGAAGTATCTTATAATAAATTTTCAAAATGTTATCAGCCATTTCTGTGTACTGTCAACGAACTGAGACATTATGTACGTTAAAGCCGATAATCATGATAAGAGCTCATTAACAACGTAATGCAGTATAGAAACAGGCTATGCACTTCCCGTACAAACAATGCATTCTTCTCATAACTGTAATCTGCGTACTGTTGACGACGCTTATTAAGAGGATTTCTGGGTACACAAGCTTTCCTTCTTATTTTATTCGGTAGTCCTAAAATAAATTCCTTGTAAAAAACAAATGAATTAACGTTAGGGCAAACTTAAATAAACAGGTAACAAGACACATTAATGTGGTACTTTATTGATAGCTTAAAATGTGCAGCAGATTTAAGGATGAATAATATTCCATTATTTCCTTTGTCATACCTATTTTTCAAGTCATCAAACCCAAACCTGTATATATGTTCATTGCAAACAGAGAGGAACAACTTTCTGTTCAGTAGATACAAATAAAGCGAAGATGCGTCATGCAAGACATGCAACAGTACACAGTGTACTGATCAGTTATGAACTTTAATGTAGTTACTACATTCATTTAACCCGAAAGCTAACACAGAATTTTGTGTCACAAAATATTTCAGTTGCCGGAAGTGTAGTGATTGATGATACTGAAAATATCCACCAGTACAGCTCTACAAATGGGTACCAGTTCTCGTTCATCCAGATAAAATTTGTTAACAAATTTAAGGGTAGTACCTGAAACTGTTCCTTTCGATTCCGGGATCCATACTGATTTGGTGTTATTTAATTATAACTGTCTTTGCTCATTGGGGTACAAATCCCAGCTAACTCTTCTTTCTACGAGGCTGTAATCAATTATCACTGCAGCACTTCCTACACATGTTTGTAAATTATTTTGCACACCTAACAGATAGCTACGGGCTTCAAACTTGGCAGGTCTACCGGAGATGAAAACGATCTACATTTTTCGTCCTGTGACATCTTGTCATATCTCCATCGGGTGCACCTTGGATTAAGCTAGAAACGTAGATTTCGTGTAATTTTGCTGCATTTTTCACGTATTCTTTTCGTTTCTCCACATTTCTGTGACAGCTTGAATCATCAAATTTGGCACACGTATGGTGTTTGGATGTGCCAAAAAGCTTGCAAAATTTGAAGATTCCGTGTTTTATAAGTGTGTTCAAAATTACATAAAGTGTGGAAAATGTACGAAATTTACATAAAATTAAAAAATGCAGTTCAATATAAGGTATAACCGATGGATATAGGACAACATGGCATAGGACTAAACTTGTAGGCTTCTTCAAATCGGGTAACGATTCTGCAAACCGTTTTTTGATACGTCGTACTGTTTAGCCACAATAAACCTCCAAAAACGTCTGCGCTGACTTTAATGTTGCGTCCACCATTTTAATTTTTCTGGGGTAAAAACTGAAATATTTGAACTTTTGGGAATGTTTCCATCGGTTACATACAACACGCTGTGAATTTGCCGAATTTCAAGTTTCTAGGCAATCTGGAAGATTGCGTCCCCCATTTTGTTTTTTCTGGGGTACAAAATTAAACTTTTTGGAATTTTCACGTCGGTTACAGGCTAAAGCCTATATGTTTGCCAAATTTCAAGTTTCTAGCTCATCTAGAAGTGGGTAAACATTAATGTCAGTGAGTTAGATATGTGGCTTTATATTGTAGAGATCTATGTTAATTTGTAGTGAATAGCTTGAAAAAGCCAGAAAGAGTAATTATTTATGAAAAACAATATACTTGTTCTCAACTGTATCCAGCTCAGCACACGTTCAACGAAAATAACATGCTGAACCGACCGTTTCCGCTACTGAGGAGCTAAGGCACAGACATAGAAAGCGATAGACCTACCCTGTGATTTTGCCATTAATAGGTTTTTAAGTACATAAATAAAATATTGAATCAATCGACTCGGGTGGTGGTATAGTGCCACCCCAATACTCTGGATGTGAACTCTACAAAACAAGAACTGTACACTGAATTTCCTTAACGTTTTAATAACAAAGAATAAAGTTACTTCACTTGGGTAGTAACAACTTATAACTAGTAAGAGAATGACGATCTTAAATTACGTTTTATTATTATTATTATTATTATTATTATTATTATTATTATTATTATTATTATTATTATTATTATTATAGGATGAAGAAGTACTGAAGTGACCAAAAATCAAAGGAGACAAAAACATCAGCCAGCCCCGCTATGTAGGGGTAGCGTGTCTGTCTCTTAGCCGGAGAACCCGAGTTCGATTCCCCCGGCCAGGTCAGGGATTTTTATCTGGATCTGAGGGTTGGTTCGAGGTCTACTCAGCTTACGTGATTGCAATTGAGGAGCTAATTGACTGTGAGATAGCGGTCTTGGTCTAGAAAGCCCAAAAATAAATGCCGAGATGATTCGTCGTGCTGACCACGCGACACCTCGTACTTCGCAGGTCTTCGGGCTGGGCAGCGGTCGCTTGGTAGATCATGGCCCTTCGGGGCTATTGCGCCAATGGATCCATAGATGGCCGAAATCGAATAAAGAATCATCGTTTTCTTTTTTTGCTAGTGGCTTTACGTCGCATCGACACAGATAGGCCTTATGGCGACGATGGGATAGGAAAGGCCTAGGAGTTGGAAGGAAGCGGCCGTGGCCTTAATTAAGGTACAGCCCCAGCTTTTGCCTGGTGTGAAAATGGGAAACCACGGAAATCCATCTTCAGGGCTGCCGACAGTGGGATTCCAACCCACTATCTCCCGGATGCAAGCTCACAGCCGCGCGCCTCTAACCGCACGGCCAACTCGCCCGGTAAGAATCATCGTCACCAACGGTTTGTTTTACAACCAGATGCTAAGATGCCAGAGAAATCGGAACTCTTTTGGGCGATCTATGGTTTCAAGGAAAGGAAGAGGATGAGGAGGAGGAAAAGAAATAAAGCACACAAAAGAAATAACGACCTTGATGCAAACAGTAGGGGGAAAAGAAAAGTATTCCAACGCCCAAAGATTGGGGTAAATAGTGAAAGAAATGCAGGACCAAATGAGGAGAGAACGGAATAAGGAAACAGCAAAAAATTAATTTAAATAAAGTTTTCAGCTACTCGGTCGTATGGCACTACGATAGAAAGTCGAACTTAGGATTTTTATTTCGGGGACATTTTCTTTCTACAGATGTTACTACAGATGTTAACAGGGACGTCATCCTTGTTAAAGGGCGACGATGGGATAGGCTAGGAGTAGGAAGGATCTTAATTAAGATACAGCCCCAGCATTTTCCTGGTGTGAACATAGGAAACCGCGGGTAACCATCAGGGTTGCCAACAGTGGGATTCGAACCCATCATCTCCCGAATGCAAGCTCACAGGTACACGACCTTAACCGCACGGCCAACTCTCGGTCAATTAAAATTAATAGGTCCATTTGTAGAAGATATTATTGAATTTTCACGAAGTACTAAGTCGCATTAATTCAGTATTGGGTAGGCTACATGCCGTGGGCCCCGCGGTACAGAGGCAGCGAGCTGGGAGGCCTCAGGTTTGAGTCTAGGCGATGTCAGGGATTTTACTGGATCCGAAGGCTGGTTCGAGGTCCACTCTGTCTACGCGAGAACAACCGAGAAGCTAATACAACTTATCGTTGTTCAGTCTGTCGAAAACACGAAATGTAACACCATAACTGGATAGTACAGATCCCAAATCACTGGGGAAAGGCCAGGCAAAAGAAGAAGATATTTTAATATTTACGAATGACTTACACTAATTGATAATTTAAATAGTAAGTAGCAGGCTCTTAAGGAACAAGCTACAGTAAGTACAATAATATTTCATATGAATACTAATGTATCGAGCGATGAAAGTATGTATGTTGAATCCTGGTCGGATCTCCCACCATCAGTTGCCATAAACAGGTTAGGCTTCACCGAAGAGGCGTTCTAGGAAAATGATGACCAAGGTAGTGT
The DNA here is from genome assembly GCF_040414725.1 of Anabrus simplex. Taxonomy (NCBI): domain Eukaryota; kingdom Metazoa; phylum Arthropoda; class Insecta; order Orthoptera; family Tettigoniidae; genus Anabrus; species Anabrus simplex. The sequence goes on along the minus strand of NC_090265.1, from coordinate 645,217,873 downwards.
CCCGTTGCTTTCTTCGCTGAGCCAGAAGGTACTGTTATTTATCAGCCTGACAAGCCCACCGAAACTTACAAACAAATCAACCCTATGCACGGCACTTCCACGCCATTCAACACAGACTGATTGGTTGCATAAGGAATAGCATCACTAGCATTGCCAGCGAACGAGTTAGCCGTGCGGTTACGGTCACTCAGCAGTGAGCTTGCATTCGGAAAATAGTGGGTTCGAATCCCATTGTCGACAGCCTTGAAGATGGTTTTGCGTGGTTTCCCATTTTTACACCAGGCTGGGGCTATACCTTAATCAAGACTACGGCCGCTTCCTTCCCAACCCTTTCTTATCCCATCGTAGCCATAGAACCTATCTGTGTCGGTGCGACTTAAAGCAAATTGTAAACTAGCACTGCTCATACATCAGTCACTTTTATCTTCTCAGAGCCGAGGATGAGATTACTGTTGCTAAATGAAAGGAACAAATATGTTCTAGCTAATATCAGAAGAGACAGCGCAAGACAGAAATAATTCTGTGTAGCTAATGCTAGTTTGGGGCAGCTCTTGTAAGGCAGGCTCTCCGACGAGGGTGGACCGACATCTGCCGTTTGCAGGGATGTTGGCGACAGCGTAACACCCAATCATCGAGCCAAGGGAATTAACCGCTTAAGCTGCTCGACCAAGTGGTATGTTCCGAGCTGTCAGTGGAGAGACAGCGTCGAATGACATTAGTAGGCGAATAAGTTTGAGTGGTGTTTTTGAAAGTACGAAAGATCACAATCTACACAAATAAAAGTGAAACGATGTTCGTTTGTGCGTGTTTGTCTCGCGTGGACTCCAAAACTACTGGACCGATTTCGCCGAAAATTTCACAACTTGTTCTTGGCACGCCTAAAAGAAAGGGTGAAAAGTAAAAATAATCGGAAACGACCGATGTTAGTGCCGAATCCATAGTTTTTGTGATCGCTGAGATGAACTGTGACACTCTGGATGCCGTTTAAGTCAAAGTTCAGTCCCCATAGGCATGGAGGTTAAGAAGGAAAAAATGTCCAAGATATCGGAGATTATGTATGTGTGTGTGCCAGCATAGCTCTTAACCTAACTTGACACACATTTGACTTACTATCTAGAAGAAAAAAAATGACTATGGGTGTGAGACATCCCTAGGTGTGGGGATTGGAAGTGGATAAGATGTAAGAATAATCGAAAACGACCAATATTATTTTCGAACTCATATTTTTCGGGACCGTTGGGGTGAATACTGACATTCCGGATGTCGTCCAAGTATAACCCCACCGTCATGGGGAGTGAGAAGTGACAAAACAGAAAACATTCAAAGCGATCAAGATTATGGATATGTTCCAGAACAGCACTCAACCAAACTTGGTGCACAAATGCCTTACTATGTGGAAAAAATACAAAATACTATGAAAGTCAGAAATTTCTACCCCCGCTAGGGGTGAGGAATGGGAGGGGATGACATGTAAAAATAAATAAAAATTAGCGATTTTAATGTAAAATCCACTGTTTATGTGTCGCTGAGAAGAATTGTGACGCTCTGGATACCGTTTAAGCTCATGTTCAGCCGGTATTGGGACAGGGACTGAGATGGGTGAAAAGGAAATAGTCTAAAATGGCCGATATTGTTGTTTAATACACAAATTTCGGGGTCGTAAGGCGGATTGGTGACAGTCTTAAGGACAGTTGGTATCGTGTACGCCATATCTATAGCACGACGGGTAAATTCATACGTACTTTTTTTTTGTGAATGGATCAAACATTTCCCAGTAAATTCGGGCTTCCACGAGGACAAAGTTTTACTCGAAAAAGAAATAATCTAAAACTTGAAATCAAACACATATAAATAACTCTAAAACTACATAATAGGTCGAAACATATAGATCATTGTCTCAATAAGGAATTTTACAAAAATTCACTTCACACATAATTAATGACAAAGAACATTTAAAAAAATTGGGGAAACGCCGGGTACTACAGCTAGTACGAAGATAAAGTTGGAACTCAAGAGAACAAATTGGGGCAAATATTCGTTTATAGAAAGGGGAGTTAGGGATTGGAATATTTTACCAAGGAAGATGTTCAATAAATTTCCAAATACTTTGCGATTATTTAAGAAAAAGACTACGTAAACAACAGCTGTGTTGCTGTTAGCTTCAGTTCGGAAGATGGTAGGTTCGAACCCCAATGTCGGCAGCACTAAAGATGGTTTTTAGTGGTTTCTACCTCAGTCACAGTCGCTTCCTTTCCTGACCCATCGTCACCATTTAAGACCTGTCTGATTCAGTGCGACGTACAACAAAAGCACAATGCGTTACGATGTTCGTTGCCCGTCGGTTATGGAATTCCACAGAATTAATAAGAAAGTTAATGGGCGCAACTCACCCATCACAGTAGTGGAAGACGCTGCGCTCTTCCTTGCAAGCCAAGGTGGAACCCTCAGTTGAACTCCCGCTGCAACAATAAAAAGCAGTATATTAACAACAGATCGAAAATCCCACTTAGAGAGTCGCATGCACACCAATGGCATACTGGTAGCCACAACAGGTCAAGTGCCAAGCGTCATCAAGAATATGCTTACGAGAGACGCGCTCGGGAGCTGCTCGCCGTGCACAAAGACTTCACAATGCGCCAGCAAGGTATGCGTTGGTTACCTACAACACTGCTAAATGTGGACAGGTTGGAGAGTACAGGGACTGGACATGTCACTCAATCTAAACGTATTACACATATTCACGACGTAACATTTTCAATAGAGCTACGTACATACATACATACATACATACATACATACATACATACATACATACATACATACATACATACATACATACATACATTTTCATATAGGATAGTTGGTCTTCCTCTTTAAAAAAATCACCATCACCACCATCAACGCCAACATCACCACCACTATACATTTTCATTCTCCTTTCAAAAGGCTAAGCCTTGTCTTTGCAGCAATAGCTTCCTTTCGTCAGCAGTCCAGCATGAAGAACACCCCATATCACTGACCATATTTTTTAAATAAAATGTTCGTGGTCGTCCTCTTGTTTTCTTCCCCAATATCCTGCCTTAGAAAATGTTCTGTAAAAGAGGAAAATGCCAAAGTAAGTGTCCAATGAATTTTGCTTGGCGTTTTCGTATGATTGTAAGTAGCCGTCTTTCCTATCCCATTTCTTGTAGAACCATCTCATTGCTCTTCCTGTCAATCAGCTGTTTCTGGTCATTTTCCTCCAAAACCACATTTCCGCCACGTCGAGACGAGCTTTCTCCTGTTTTACTAACGTCCAGATTTCACGCCCATCTGTCAAGACACTACGTACATACAAAAGCTTTTAGAAATCTCTTCTTAGTGTGGACGTTGATGTTCTTGTTCAGCAGAAAGTTGTTTTGACATAAATATGTCTTATGGGCGGGCGGATCATCTGAAAATATGCGTTACGGAAGTTAGCGACACAAAATGTGTGACGCAAGTGTAACCCTAGCAACCGTGCAGGCTATGTCTTGTGGATGATCTGAAAACAGCAACCGTTGATGGTTGGCCATGACCGAGAGACATATTTACGATCATTTGATTTTCGCAAAGGGAACACTGGTTTCTTTCAACATGAATATGTTTATCGGCTAGGGGTCTATCTGGGATTGGCGGAAGCAATTTTGCATCAACAAGAAAAAAAAACCATAACCAAATAACCAAGCAACGAGTGTACGTCATAGGGTTTGAAGAACGACGCCATTTTGGTGGACGTAAAAGCATATTTTTTGAAGATGTTGATGTTGGACCTACTGTATTAAACCTATAAGTACAGGCTGTAAACAAAGCAATGACGAATCATTTTAACGGGAATACATTAATTAAAGTTCTGAACACTGAGGAAGAAAGATATTATGGTTCTTTAGATGTATCGAAACTCTTTATCTCCCCTGTGGGTGGAATGAAAGGATGCATTCATTATCAGTGCCTCTGCATATTGTAAGAGCAACGAATAGAAGAACAACCAAAGAATCTGTACTCACTCACTCGTCTTCTAAGCCTCAATCTAATATGGGACCAACTCAAAAAGAAGAACCCTAAGGAAATCGAAAAATTTAAAACAATATTCCTGACAAAACCTTACGTGTTTCAAAGTATACACCCTCACGCCTGGCATATACTCTCCAGAGAATCCTTCTACATAGAGGATTTAAGATATGAGCATTCCCGCCATCAACAAAACCATACCAAAGTATACTCTGAGAAATGCAAGGGAAAAGGGAGGAATTATTTTGAGTTTTACGCTACAGATGCAATGCTAAATAGACAATGGATAAAAGCCAATTATGCATTTAGACACATCATGACGAGCTTTGCGGTTCATAGTTTTCACCACCGAATCTGCACGGGACATATCTACCATCAACAGGAAGAACTATGCACATGCAAACTTTGTGGTAACCCATGCGCCAGGTATCACGCAATGGCATGTAAGCGCAGAGAAATGTTTCTGACGAAATTCTGTGAAAGTGCTTAGGCTTTAAGATTAGGTACCCTACTCTACTTATGCACATTGGGCGAAATTAAATTAAATTAATTATATAAGCTCCCAAACATATCCACGATTATATGTTTTCCGTGTAGCGGAGAAATTTACATTTATCCTTTTCACATATTTTATTCTGGAAAGCGTTCTTGACCAGTGCTAATCTTCTCTTGTTTTCCTTGGCTCAACCGAGATAGCAAAACTCAGGAACTTCCTAGAGTCGCTCTCTGCCTATTCTTATATCAGTCCTTTTTTAGCTTGAGCTTCGTTATCTCTTGGTTTAAAAAGACCCCAAGCATTTTATTTAGTTTCTTCTCCGAGTCTGCGATTATTGCAATTATCATCGGCATATCGGATGCAATGAATATGCATCCCATTCACGTTCATTAAATACTGTTATTGTTCCGTGAATTAATTACTCACCAGTACAATCCTTTCAAACTAGTTCTGTGATCTTGTTTTGTTCCACACCTCTTAAATCGCTAAAAACCGAATTGCTTTAGTCTGCCTCTACTCCTCTTACCCTCAAGGCCCACGTTCATATCTTAGTAATCTATCCTCCACAATTCGCCTCACATGACCCTATATGTACCGCTTCATCCATCGAGTTTATTCCTAACTTAACCTTGATTTCCTCCTACCACTGTTCCCATCTGTTTGTACCAGCAATCGTTCTCGCAAGTTTCTAGCCAGGTCGGTCGACGGTTGCAGAGTACGCTTCGGCCTACAAGTGGCCACGGCTGGCCCGTGGTCCGACAGCTCTGTACTGCGACCGACCGACCAACGGAGCAGAGGAAGGGTGGCCACGGCTCTATCGTGGCTCTACGCCTCTGTATTTAGAAGACGGAGAGAGGCTGGTCCCCACCGTCGGCTGTCCTGAGAATGGTTTTCCGTGGTTTTCCATTCTCCTGCACTAAAGCGAATGCCGGGTCAGTTCTTAGTGTAGGTCACGGCCTCTAACCACATCACCTCCGAACATCTCCTTCACCATATCACATCTCCCCGGTCTGAAAGACGGCGTTACCGTCTCGAAGGGACGGAAATAAACCGTTTTAGTAGTAGCAGTTTCTAGCAAGTACTCTAGGGGAACACCAGCTGAAACCCACGGTGTGTTTGTGTTTGATGCTGATTTCTCGGTATCGGTAGCTGCTACGGGATCGGTCATTTACGAAAATGTTCGTCAAGCAGCCAGATGGCGTGCGTACAGTAGATTTGGACTCACACAGCAACGCAAGCGTTAAGATACGTGCAGATTTAGCAACAACGCCTCGCAAAACCCATTTGAATTCGCCCGTGAGGCAATCTGATTGGCTAACTTCAGCAGTATATAAAATAATAATGAAAGCGCGAGATAGGCCTACTGATGTTTGAAAATTATTTATCAGTATGACTAACCCTCTAAAGCCTACATACGCAGTTCACGTCGTTTCCGACCACCCTATATAACGTGCAAGGCGCGCATTCCTAACCTTCACGACAGTTTTTTTTTAAAATAATATTTGGTGGGTAGACAGAATACGCCAGGAGGAGGTAATGACCAGAATGTGTAAAGAAAAAGAACTGTGTACGGCTGTTAAGATTAAGAAGCCCCCCTACTGTGGTCATATTATGAGGAACCCGGAAACTTAACACTCTCCTACAAATAATTATACAAGGAAAGATCGCGAGGAAGAAATATCCTTGGAGACCCCGCACGTCTTGGCTGGAGAACCTGCGACAGTGGTTCGATCAAACAACTATTTTGCTATTCCACACGGTCCGGCTCCACGGCTAAATGGTTAGCGTGCTAGACTTTGGTCACGGAGGTCCCGGGTTCGATTACCGGCAAGGTCGGGAATTTTAACCATCACTGATTATTTCCGCTGGCACGGGGGATGGATGTATGTGTCGTCTTCATCATCATTTCATCCTCATTACGACGCGCAGGTCGCCTATAGGCCTCATATCAAAGGACCTGCACCTGGCGAGCCGAACATGTCTTCGGAAACTCCCGGCACTAAAAGCCATACGTCATTTCATACCAACAAAACTAAGATAGCCAAAATGATCGCCAACGTCCGATGACGGATGAGGCACAAGAAGAAGCAGTTCACCAAAATATGCTCCTATGTTAAGGTATGTTTGAAAAGAATATGCTTTTTTAACATGTACAATATGCCTTTGCTGGCAGGACCTAGTGTTCACAGTGCACTATGTCTTCTGGTATGGGCTAGAGCAATTTTGTTACTTTCATTGATCTGTCTCTGTCTTATCCTTGGCTTTGACAATATGAAAGTGACTGAGGTATGAGCGATGTTAGTAATGCCATGCCTTCTGCAGCCAGTCCCTGCTATGAATGGTGTGAAAACGTTGCTCACAGGGTCGGTTGATGCATGCATTTCAGTGGGCTTGGCAGACTGATATGTAATAGCAACTTCTGGCTCGGTGAGGAAAGCAACGGGAAACTACCTCACTCCTCATTTCCCTAGTACGCCTCTTCAGTGATGCCTAGGCCATCTATGACAGCTGATGGCAGAGCTGTTGAGGATCCAACCAGCCTTAGGGCTGAAGACTGAACATACATAACAACATGTACAAATTAAGGCATGTTTCAAAGTGTGCTGGAAATAAACTTCTATACAAGTGCGAACTGTTTATTTCCAGAATGATAAAACAGTGCATCTATGTTGTGATCCTGGTGCCAAATCCCTCCCCTTTCGAAGATTTATTTTCTCCCCTGATTGGTGCTCTCAAGCCGGTCACAAGCCACGTACAGGTTTACCACCTCCAAATGCACGCAACTCTTGAATATGCTGGTACTTCTCACCGTCCTTTACGTCTCCACGTCGTCGCGTATCTGGCCTAAGTGATATCCGTGCTTCATCTGCAAACATGGCATTACGCCATTCATCCAACCTCTAACCAAAATGTTGGATGGCCCATCTTCTCCTCTCAACATGAGGGCGATTCTCTAGTAGAACACATCAAATCGGTCGAAATGGCCTTCACTGGGCACTATGCAGCCCATTGCCCACATTTTGTGCAGATAAATGGACCCCGGTTGTCCTCAAGAAGTCATTTCTTAACTGTTGAGCAGCCAAACTTGGTCTCCTCTGCGCTGTTACGCGGATATACCAATCTTGACGTGGCGTTGTCACTCTCGGTCGACCTTCCCTCAATCTGTCAGTCACATCATTAGTCTAACGGTACCTTTTCCACGTTTTTGATACTGCACTGCGGGTAACACCATAATGCGTGATACTGCTGCTTGTGTATGTCCACCATGAATCAATGCCACTCAATTCGGGCTCGGTCAAACTTGGAAATACGCACTGCACATGAAATGTAAACACTAGATGAAGCTCGTACTACACTGTATACACTACTACCAGTCTTCACCTAAAAAGGCTTAGTTCACCCCAGGCTATAAATAGACCGCAGACAGTGAAATTATTTGTGTGCATACAGTATTCTCTACCACTTACAACACCTTACCACATAACATGCCTAAACCCACAATAATTTGTTCCAAGCAGTTTTGGGGATGTATATATTTACAAATTTAATTTATGTAAGTAAATAACCACATAAGTGTCCTTTATAGTTTACGTCGTTTTGAAATAATTTTGTGTTAGTGCATTTTTTTCTTTTTTTGTGTGTGTCAAAAACGCAGAGGAATAGTTTAAAATACAGTTTTAACTCTACGACGGGTTGAAAAATGAAAACCTACAACCTGTTTTCCAGTCTTTGACCGGTTCACGGATGTGATGAATGAATCATATATAGGCTATTAGTACGATGGGGTCGCCACTCCCAAAGTGATTTATTGATGGCTGATAGATGCCATGAAATGAGAATGGAGAGTGTTGCTGGAATGAAAGATGACAGGGAAAACCGGAGTACCCGGAGAAAAACCTGTCCCGCCTCCGCTTTGTCCAGCACAAATCTCACATGGAGTGGCCGGGATTTGAACCACGGTATCCAGCGGTGAGAGGCCGACGCGCTGCCGTCTGAGCCACGGAGGCTCTTCTACGATAGGTTATAAAAATTAATTACAATTATTTTCTGAGAGGTTGAGAAACCAAATACTTCTCTAACATCTTGATTATTTCCTTCTTTTTTTTTTCACAAGTTGCTTTACATCGCAGAACAACAGATAGGACTTATGGCAACGATGGAATAGGAAAGAAGGGTGTGGTGGTGGTGGTGGTGGTGGTGGTGGTGGTGGTGGTGTACAACTATGCAAGCATCCTCTATTAACACTAATCAAAGAGGAAAAATGGAAGGGATCCGACACTTCGAAAAATGAAATGGGGGCCCTTTTAGTCGCCTCTTACGACAGGCAGGGGATACGGTGGGTGTTACTGTACCACCCCCACCCACAGGCGGATGGCAAGAAAGCGGCCGTGGTCTTAATTAATTTGACTGGTTTGAATGAGAAACCACAGAAAACCACCTTCAGGGGTGCCGATAGTGGGGTTCGAACCCACTATCTCCCGAATGCAAGCTGATAACTACGTGACCCAAACCGCGCGGTCACTTGCTCGGTTTGACTATTTCTTTCATAAGTGAAATTTTCATCACGATCCTAACTGAGAACTTCATGCCCTTTGCTTTTGAATGAACCCAGTTCTAAAGCATTAAACCAGCCTTAAATTCATGCCAGAGGCAAGGAACAAATTTGAAACATTTGGAACGCATTACATAATACCGTACTAATCACTAAAACAGCGAGGTGATCAGCTTCCAAATACAGCAACAACAAAATACAAACTCCCTGAACATGTTACATATTAACACATTAAGATTTCGTTGAATTTTTCACCAATCAAGAAGAGAGGAAAGGGGGCATGGCTCTTTATACGTTAGAAAACAAGCATTGCGTAGTTAGATGGCAGCGACACCTGGAAGGTCTGCCAAGACCGGCGCCAAGAGTAATACATAACTAGCATTTCACATCCGCAACTGGTAAACATGTCCGTCTGGCTTTCGGAAAAAAAAAATCCTTAAAGAAGACCAGAAAACAACTAACAGAGATGTTTGGCACCAAATTATAGGAAGCAGTAGGCTCAAGGTGATACCGATATTCACTCAGAAGAGCTTACTACAATATTCTCAAAGATAGAGAAGACTGAGGACAAATTACTTAGAGGGCTTAATAGTCACATGAGGTACTCAGTGAGATTATTGAAATTAAAAATTAAATTAAGTTCTTGGGGATGATACTGTATTTCAAATTGGAGTTCCAAACACTATGCATGATCACGATATCGAAAGTCACAGACAACTACGTGATTGTTTTTATGAGTTCCTCAAATTTGGGCTGTTGCCAGGTAATTCTAGCAAGATCTGCTTCAAATCGTGCTAATTCTTTAGGTGCGAAAATAAGATTTTATCACATCAACAAAATAAGCAGAAAGTCATTAAAATGGAATACTGTGAATCAATATACCTTTTCTTGGGTGCACTACTGTTGATATTACTGCTTTTGAAACCCTCTACCGAGATCGATAGCTGCAGTCGCTTAAGTGCGGCCAGTAGTGGGTTCGAGCCCCACAGTCGGCAGCCCTGAATATGGTTTTCCGTGGTTTCCCATTTTCATACCAGGCAAATGCCCTGGCTGTACCTTAATTAAGGCCACGGACGCTTCCTTCCACTTCCAAGGCCTTTGCTATCCCATCGTCGCCATAAGACCTATCTGTGTCGGTGCGACGTAAAGCAAATAGCGAGTGAAACCCTCTAACAGATGTGACCCATGATCATTCTTCATTTAGGACTCATCAACTCCGTTATGTAAAAAGAAACCAACTTTCCGTTCGCGAATATCGAATGATCATAAATATGTCGCCCGGTCATGGCCACCCATCAACGACTGCTACTTTCAGATGGCAACCAGCCACAAGACATAGACTGCACGGTAGCTAGGCAACACTGTGTGATCATCCATCCATACCTTACATCACTGCCTGCACGGTTGCTATGGTTACACTTCCATCACACATTTTGTCGCGTTACGTTACTCAAATTTTCGGATGATCCTCAGTCATAAGACATGTGAATCTGTATCTCTTCGAAGCTCACTACTCAGGCGAGAAACATACTTTTGAAATTGAAGAAAGCCATTTTAACATTATTAACGATTTAAACATAAAATAGTTTTAAAATATATTTATTCAGCCAGTCTATATTTATAATGAAAACTAACTGCATGTATTCATTATGATTACAATAAATGAATACACACTCCCCAGTATATGGTTATCCGAGATTAGGAGAGAAGAGTATTCTATTCATTACTATTTCTATAATGTTTATAGTTGCATTATATCATGGCACGCCCCTAGCTGAGGCTTTCTCGATCTCCATTGATTAATACCATAGTCGAATACAAGATATAAAATAAAACATTGCCACATAGAAATCTATGGTATATGGTAGGGCTGAAATAGTCAAGTGTATGTGGGATTTTTTTGAAACAAGAATTTACATAACGTAAAGCTCTCTTGTTGCTTTCCGATGACCATGTTGTTTCATGTGGTCTTTCTAAAATGATTTTTAATTTCACCATAAGGTTCTGTAGTGTACCATCTCCCCAACAAGTCCGGACATGTTCATATTGTCCATATATCATGTACTGGAACGTCCTCTATTCCTTTTTCCTGTTGGGAGCATTTTCAGTATCCTCCTCCTAAATATCCCGGCCCCTTCTTTTGACGTGCTCGTGCCATTTGAGCTCAGTTTCCCTGACCTTCTCAGACACTTTCACCCTTCCTCTCACTGCCTCGTTTCTTATAAGTTCACTCAATTCCTTCGTTTACGACCGGCGACTCAAATGTTAAGCAGGAACACCCCCCCCCCCCCCCAACAGTCACCAGATTTATGACTGTCTACAGTCGCCTCTGCTAAGACCAATAGCAGGCAGCTCTTGACCAATAGCATGCTTGCTTTGTCAGTGACAGTCCAGTCGTGCCGGTCCTGCAGCCGGCTCACTTTTCAGCTCTCCAGTGTCGCACAGCTGCACGCAGTTCAGTCCAGTCTCGCTGCTCACTCTCAATGGCTACTTATATGAAAGTTAAAGAGTTGAGAATGCTGTATCTCAAGATGGGGACGTGCTGGCACCCCGCGGACAAGGAATGTAAACAGTCGGTCAGCTAGACTTCAAAAGCATGTTGGTCGTTAACGAAAACATTGCAAGAACTATACTTTATCGAGCCTTGTAGTTAACGTCTAGCTGCAAACCTCAGCGTTCACGTCTCTACTACAGCCAGTTTATTAGCCTAATTTACCGAGCGAATTGACCGTGTGGTTAGGGTCGCGCAGCTGTGAGCTTGTATTCGGGAGATAGTAGGTACGTAAACCACTATCGGCAGCCCTGAAGATGGTTATCCGCGGTTTCCAATTTTCACATCAGGCACTTACTTCCCAATCTTGGCCCTTTCCCATCCTTCCGTCGCCGAAAACCAGGAGACCATAACTCCTGGTGTAGGTCCAGTGTGTCGACGCTGCAGACAGCTTGGTTCCAAGCGCTCACCTGGCCTCCTTTTTACCATCCTACGGTCACCACTGGGACAAAGACAGAAATGGCTCTCATCTGAGAACACAACAGATCTCCACTCCGTCATCCAATAAGCTCTAGCTTGATACCACTGAAGTCGCAGCTGACAGTGATTCGGAGTTAGTGGCGACAACGTTACAGGACGTCGTGACTCGGAGCTGTCCCTCAACTAATCGATTTGTTACAGTTCGCTGTGTTACACTGGTGCCAACTGAAGCTCTAATGGCTGCTGCGAATACACTACAATCCACCACAGGCATGCAGCGAATACGGCGGTCTTCCCTCTCGTGACCATTGCTGCTAACACCGATGTACTGCAGATACATTCCTGCCAAGTCTTTCTGCAATATCGGGGAAAGGACTACCACTTTCTCGTAGCCCTATTACACGCCCCCATTCAAACTTAGTAAGCTGCTGACTTCTTCTTCTCGTCCTCCTCCTTAAAGGAATGCGTGACTCACACCTACCTCACAACGTCAACACCGGACGATGACTGCTATACCGCTTTTCACGAGAGTTTAATCGTGATGTAAAGAAATAGGCGGAACACCTTTCCTTTGTACGTGGACATAGACGTAGTTGATTGGAGAAGCAACCGTCGCACTCACTCGACTGTATGCGAGCTCGAAGAAAAGTAGTACCTCGCATTAATTTTATTTTATTCTTGTTTTATTACATTTAGAGAGTTTGGAAGAGTACGTAATCAAATTAAAATATGGTTGTCGTATATACCGGTACATACATAAATGCTTTCTTAAAAAAATAAAATAGTGATTCAATAACGGGAAATGAGGGCACAAGGCGTGGTATAATACAGAAAGTCTTCTCGTAGTGGAGGAAAGTCCCAAGCTGTACATCGTGGAGATAAGGTGTTGCATCTTGCAGCAGCACTCAGTGGGTCAGTATTCATAGTGAGAGAACTGAAGCAAGAGGTAGAACCATCGTGTGTAGTGAAGCACAAAAGAGGAAAACCGCTTAGAAGTGACCATAGGTAGTGCATTGTCAATGTATTCAATAAACTAAATGAACAGAATCCAAGTTTATTCAGAAGTTCAGATCTTCGCACTGTTGTCGTATGCGATGCGCAGCTCTGTACGCCCGAACACGAGACGTTGACGAGGTGGAGATCGGTACTACACGCTCAGCGAATCACAACTCTTTCTTTGGCGGAGACATGGACATACCATATTTATATCAGAATTAAACTCTCGTGAAAAGATATAATTATAATAGCACCACTCTTCGCCGACTAGCGCGCTTATCTGAATAGCTATCTTGGTGTTGGGATTTCATTTTCCGCCGGTGTATATGCTGCTTGTATGAAATCAAAACGTCACCGCTGTAGTTCCGAGCTTGACCGCTTGGCTGTCACGACCCACCTTTCGGAATAATGATTTCTTCAGCTACAGATTTAAAATTATTGACAATTTAAACTGCCATAAACTGAATACTCAACAAACGGAAGGACTAATGCCATGGGGTTTCAATTTAGCGAGAAGTATTATTGAATCTACGCAAGTGAATTCAATATGAATGCAGTATGTCTTGGTACTGCATTACAGTGGTTTATGTTTGACACACGAGGCAAATATCTGCATAGTGCAGAGCCAACTTTTCCTGATATTCACGCCTGGATTATGTCATTCATGGAGATGCTGGGGTACGAATGCCAGGACCGTTCATACTGCACTACTCACTATTCGGGATTCATCGCAGGTGCTCGACGACAAGTGATTTGCGTTCTATCTATGATGAATAAAAGAGTAGACCACGGTAGCTGACTGACATTCTCCAGAGCACTTTGTACCACTTGTGCAACATAAGGCAGATGTTACCCTTTTGATAGAGAAGATCTACGTCATCATGAGATGACTTGCTGCACGTATACTGAGGTTGTAAGGGTCCCATTTACGATTTCTCAGATTGATATGTTATCAGTCTCCTCAGGTCCACGCCAGATCCATCGATATACATTGCTCATTCCTAGACAGAAGTGACTTTCGTCATTGTATATCAACGTTTACCAGAACTGCTGTCGTTGCCACTGCAGGCACGTTCTGCAGCGGTAGTCTACTCACAGGAACGCTTGACCGAAAACCAACCTATTATATTAGACGTTTGCCCATAATTCGGGTAGACGTTGCAGGTTCAAAACAGACTCTGCGTAATGCATCGAACTTTACGTGCCATGGTCCAGTGAGGCTGTTCTGAATTTGGTCTTCGAGTACGGTACATCATCTCCTTGCCAACGCAATAAAAAAAAAAATCAACCCACTATTCAAACATCTTGTCCCAGCCATGGAGTAATTTTGTCTATACGGCCAACAACTGGCTTCTCGCAGGTCGATAATGTAACTTTCTCGAAGTTATTTAACAGTACAACGGTACCGAAATTCCTTTCTCGTAACACAACATAATGTTCAACACGTTTGCAACATTGATTAGCAGTTACATTACCGCTACAATGGCAGCGCTAGCATACTGCTATTATCCTGTAGCAGTGGTCTGAACTACTGCCATATTGCCGTATAGATGACATCGAGTACTTGCATGGACATGTCCGTCCGGCTTCTTGGCTGAATTGTCAATGTAGTGACCTTCGATTCAGAAGGCCTCGAGTTCGATTCCTGACCGGGCTGGGGATTTTACTCTTAAATTGTTAATTATCCGGTTGTTCGAGCCGTCCCCAACATGCGTGTATCTCATACATACACACAACACCACTTTCCACCATAATAACACACAGTTCTCTACACATGGCAGATGATGCCGACCCTCATCGGAGGGCCTGCCTTCCAAGGACTGCACCAGGCTTGTAATTATTATTTCTTCTTTCGTTTCTCCCTCTTTGGGGTACGTTGAATCAATTATTTCTCTGTTTGTTGTTCTTTTCTTAGTGATCTGTATTTCTTCATTCTTTCTCATCTTCGTTTTCTCTCATCTTCCGAGATAATAGATTTGTTTTTTTAATGTACTGTCGATTTGTCTTGGAACCTTACATTTTTGTCTTTAGGTATTACTTTAGCTGTTCGATCGAATAGTGAATTTTCTGTCATTTTTAATTGTACTAGGTGTTTTTCAGTTTCTTTAAACCAGTTGAGGTTTTTTTTGCGGTTACGGAAGAAGTCAAAGATTTCTCTACTGTATTAGAGTTCATTCTGAGAAGATGACCGTGACATTTATCCTTTTTCGCTTAGTATCTCAGAGTTTTTCTATTTTCTTGTAGAGTATTTCATTCTTGTTTTCTTCTTCTTAATCTGTTTTCCCTCCAGGGTCGGTTTTTCCCTCGGACTCAGCGAGGGATCCCACCTCTACCGCCTCAAGGGCGGTGTCCTGGAGCTTCAGACTCTGGGTCGGGGATACAACTGGGGAGGATGACCAATACCTCGCCCAGGCGTCCTCACCTGCTATGCTGAACAGGGGCCTTGTGGAGGGATGGAAAGATTGGATGGGACAGGCAAGGAAGAAGGAAGGAAGCGGCCGTGACCTTAAGTTAGGTACCATCGCAGCATTTGCCTGGAGGAGAAGTGGGGGAAACCACGGAAAACCACTTTCAGGATGGCTGAGGTGGGAATCGAACCCACCTCTACTCAGTTGATCTCCCGAGGCTGACTGGACCCCGTTCCAGACCTCGAACCACTTTTCAAATTTCGTGGCAGAGCCGGGAATCGAACCCGGACCTCCGGAGGTGGCAGCTAATCACGCTAACCACTACACCACAGAAGCGGACTCTTGTAGTTTATTATATTATTATCCTGAAATGTTGGTCCTATGATATTTCTTTACATTTTCCTTCCTTTTAGTTCGAGTTTCTCCATCTTGCCTTTGAAATTCATATTTTGTGTTTCTGCTACGTATAGTGACTCTGGTTTAATCACTGTTTTATAATGTTTAATTTTGAACCCTCATAGAACAGATTTATTGTTGTATTTATTTTTTGATAGTTGGAGGGCCAGTTCTAGTAGAAGTAGTAGTAGTACATAAGCCTGTCCACAGCAGTCGAAATTACTATCTATAAAGTAATAGGAAATTCTAAATAGACTATTAATATATCTTATGAATACAATCTTATGAATAGAAGTTACACTTTCCTGGTTTTATACGGCGTTCGAATGAAATCAGAACAGGTATTGTCGTATTTCCTTACAAACCATATTGAGTGCAGCTGTAGCTTGGAGTTGTACCTGACATCCATGGATCAGTGTACTCTTCAGAAAGCTACATACAACTGTCCAAAATGAATCACCGTCAACAGCGTCATATGCCCTCGCTCCATATGAGCACTGCGGAGAGGTTTATGGAACTTAATGCAAGGTTGTACCACGCAATCTAGTGATTAGAAATTGTATAACACCACCTCCCCTACCCTGCCGGCCAACATTCTGATGGCAAAAAATATTTTCAATGAACGGGATTCGAACCAGGTAACCACATTGTCAGATCGTATAGACTATACTTGATACGATAACGACCATGGCCACCTGGTCGGCTGCTCTATCTCATGCTTATCGATAGAGATAAATCAAGAATAGAAAAAAATAGGTTTCATTCATTTTATCGAAAGAGTATTTTTCACTGGACAGTTCAAGTATGATGGTTATCATTGCATTGTTCTTGTAACCATAACTGGTACCCGTTTAAGTCTCTCAAGTATATCTGTGGGAGGCAACAGAAACCAGGATGTACGCCGTTCGACATCATGCCAGGTACCTACGTCGTCATGGCTAATATGCGACGGCTTTGCCGATAGAAACGTATTTTTCTTTAAAAAATTATGAAAGTCGTGGTCGTCAGAGGTTTATTGTATTTTTCTCGTAATAAAGACATAAAATCTATAACTGGTACCCATTTCAGCTGTTGAAACCATCTCGTTTTCTCAATATCGCTGTGAATGACGGCAGAATTAGGGGTGTTATATAGAGATTATTGGCATGACCAATCCATGTTGATGTAGTTCGGTATTTCCAGTTTTACATTTTCTGGGAGTTGCTTTTTTAACTTCCACCCATCCCATATATAGCAGATATAAAAAGAAAATAGATCAAATTGATTTAATGATATGCTTAGTCTGGGGAAATCCTCAGTCTCCAAGGACTGACGTTTGATTTGATCTCTGCAGTTCACTGATAACAGCACCCTTCTTCACTAAGGGCGATACGATCAGCCTGGTCTCCGAGTGCTACGATTATCTTCTTGAAACTGCTTTCAAAGTCCACGCACGACAGTCAGACGTCTCACTTCTCTTCTCCTATGCTAGGTTTCGTAATATTTATGAACATCTCAACAATAACACCTTGAACTCGACCCTGCACTACTTCTGATTATCTTTACTCAGTAAAACCATTCACTATATTTCTGGAATAAAAATGGTAGTATCAGTGATCCATGATAAAATTTATCTCTCTTCCACGACACAGAAGACACACCTACAAATGTATGCACATTCGATTTCAATAAATCATATACAGTATATTATTTCAGCAGTATAGATCCCTTTTGCGGCGCTCACAAGTAACCGATCGTGACAAATGAGCATTCAAAAGAAAGAAAATAGACATTAGCAGTGACGAAATGCACTCTTATTTCATAAATATATATCATTTCTTTAAAAAATGGTACGAAGTGTGCGATTTGCAAATACTGTTGCTGTAGGAAAATACGCACCATCATTGCTGTCCACTTCACATTTTGGTCGCTGGGACGCCTTTTTTACGTCATTATAATAAACTGTAATTATCAGTTAAGAAAAGAATGATAGTAAAACCAAAAATTATATCCGGAACATTCGTCAGTTTAATAATGCACTTGCATTTGGTTCCGTTCAAGTGGATACCTTAATGTAATCCTAAAAAAAAAAAAAAATTAAGTGGTAAGTAAGACTGTTTGATATTCTACTGATTTGTATATTCCTTAGATCACCACTAGTCACCAGGGGACTACTCCACCACATAATTTATGAACATGCGAGATTTCTCGCACGGGTCCCCCTAGTGACACCTATTTTACAAATGAAATACATTTCTAAACTATGGATTTTACTTCACAACCCAACACCTGGTCCGAGTGAATTCACACAGTACTGCAAAGAACATAATTCTATTTTCTCTTAACTTTTACTTTATATTTTTCGATCGGATTTTTCGATGGGTCTCGTACGATATATCACTACCATACGTTGAGTGAAAATGAAAACCTACAACCTGTTTTCCAGTCATTGACCGGGTCAGGGATGGGATGAGTGATGCAGATATAGGCTATTAGTACGATGGGGTCGCCACTCCGAAAGTGATTTTATTAATGACTGATAGATGCTATGAAATGAGAATGGAGAGTGTTGCTGGAATGAAAGATGACAGGGAAAACCGGAGTACCCGGAGAAAAACCTGTCCGGCCTCCGCTTTGTCCAGTACAAATCTCACTTGGAGTGACCGGGATTTGAACCACGGAATCCAGCGGTGAGAGGCCGACGCGCTGCCGTCTGAGCCACGGAGGCAGCCACCATACGTTGAGTATGTAACATTAAATATATTATTACATAGCAACAACGACGAAACATTTAAAATAAACACAAAATACCCACTGTCTAAAAATATCAATAACCGAGCTCGATAGCTGCAGTCGCTTAAGTGCGGCCAGTATCCAGTATTCGGGAGATAGTAGGTTCGAACCCCGCTGTCGGCAGCCCTGAAAATGGTTTTCCGTGGTTTCCCATTTTCACACCAGGAAAATGCTGGGGCTGTACCTTAATTAAGGCCACGGCCGCTTCCTTCCCACTCCTAGCCCTTCCCTGTCCCACCGTCGCCACAAGACCTATCTGTGTCGGTGCGACGTAAAGCAACTAGCAAAAAAAATATCAATAATCATTATTATCATTAAAATTTTATAGGTTTTGGCTTCAAATACCACCGGATTAAGTTGGGATCGAACCCATTAACTGGGCTTAGAAATTCAGCTTTTCTACAGTCTGAGCCATTCAGCCTGGTCATTATTATACAGCAAATATGTAATTAATATAATAATATAACCATTAGCGGTAAGTAATTATTGGCATACGACGATTAATTCCCAGACAATAAACAACTTAGTTCTGGCAAATAACACACAAGATCTGCAGAAGTTCTGGATAAATTGCTGAATGGTATGGACACAGTGTTGGAGAACGAGTATAAGATTGAAATAAATACATCTAAAAAAAGGAATGGAGTTCAGCCGAACGAAGTCAGATGATGTAGGAAATAATAGTTTAGGAAATGAAGTCTTAAAGAAAATAGATGAATACTGCTACTTGGGCAGTGGAGTAACTAAAGATGGCGGACATAAAATGACATACAATGAAGACTAATACAAAAAAAGAAAAACATTTCTTAATAAAAGAAATTTGCTCACTTCGAACACTAATATACAGATAATAAGGATAATGGTCGGAGCTCGAGGTACCGTACCTCGTCACTTCGTCGCCACATAGAAGCGCTTCCCAACTCCCAATGAAGCTCATCCCCGAAATAGCGACTTTCGTCCTCCGAGGCTCCATCAAGATCCTGAGACACCACTTCTACAACTACAGCTCTGAAATACTGCACTAATTATACTGTTTCTTTATAATTTAGAGTTTTCTTCAATTAATAGATCTGCACAGAAAATTTGATATGTTTTACCCTGTCCTTAGTAGCAGCCTGTAAATACAGGAGGTTGTTCCTAAATAAATAGAAATGTAGTAGTGTAGGCACTAGAAATATGTTTCTGAAGACTTTCGTCTGGAGCACGGTTTCTCAAACTTTTTGCGTCTGAGGCTCCCTCAGCATATTGCATTCATGTCTAAGGACCCCCTAGCCACAGAACATAATACTGAATTCAGTGAACAAAAACCAAAATTGTACGATGTTATCATTTTTATTGTATTCGTCTAATTTAGGACCAATATTTAATTTCCTTTAAATTTAACTTCACTTACATAAAGATACTTCATACATGCAAAGCAATTATAAAACACCGTGACACTTGGTTAATAACTACAACAGTCTGGATCTGGAAACTTGTTTGAGAAAATTCCCTTGGCACGGTTGATGGATCAATGGGGCGGATGGCGCTGTTTTCCAAAGACCAAGTGTTTTACAAGCGCAGTCACCCGAACCGAAGATCAGCCTGAACATTAGTTCCGTTTCTGTACTTCGTTTTCATTTGTGTGAGAGCAGAAAATGTACACTCACACAGGTATGTTGCTATGAAAGGCATTAAACGCAGTATTGCTTTTCTAGAAATTGTAGGTTATAGGGGTTGTCACAGTCCCAAAAGTCGACCAGAGACGTGGAGTTGTGTTACAAGGTCTTCACAAGATACTGCCAACTTGTACCATTTATCGGCCAAGAATTATATGTACTGTATGTAAGTTATACACCACTGAAGTCATAGTTCCTAATTTAAAATAATGCCCTGTGAAGAGAGAGAGAGAGAGAGAGAGAGAGAGAGAGAGAGAGAGAGAGAGAGAGAGAGAGAGAGAGAGAGAGAGAGAGAGAGAGAGAGAGAGAGAGAGAGAGAGAGAGAGAGAGAGAGAGAGAGAGAGAGAGAGAGAGAGAGAGAGTGTGTGTGTGTGTGTGTGTGTGTGTGTGTGTGTGTGTGTGTGTGTGTGTGTGTGTGTGTGTGTGTGTGTGTGTGTGTGTGTGTGTGTGTGTGTGTGTGTGTGTGTGTGTGTGTGTGTGTGTGTGTGTGTGTGTGTGTGTGTGTGTGTGTGTGTGTGCAATAAAATTTTGCTCTTTAAGTACTTACAACTACATTATTATCGCGAACCCCTTAGATTATCGTCGCACCCGGGAGATAGTGGGTTCGAACCCCACTGGCGGCAGCCACAGCGTACAGCGCCTATGCATTGTGGCGACATGAATGCCATACTGTATCTGTGTATGGTGATCCATGGTCGGCGGATGCAGATTAGGTTTCGGCGTAGCGGTAGCCATGGCTCTATCATGGCAATGCAGCTCTGCATTCGGGAGACGGAGATGGGCTGGTCCCCAACGTCGGCAGCTCTGAGGATGGTTTTCCGTGGTTTCCCATTTTCACACCAGGCAAATGCTGGGGCTGTACCTTAATTAAGGCCACGGCCGCTTCCTTCCCCTTCCTAGGCCTTTCCTGTCCCATCGTCGCCATAAGACCTATCTGTGTCGGTGCGACGTAAAGCAACTAGCAAAAAAAAAAAAAAGGATTATCGTCGTGCCCCCCCCCTCCCCTCCCCTCCCAGTGGTGGGCGGACGACAGTTTAGTAATGGCTGGTCTGGAGCATTGTGTGGAAGTGAAAGATGGACAATAACTACCGGTACCTGAGAAAGGAAGAGAACAGAAGCTTTTGAAATGTGGTGTTACAAAAGAATGCTGGAGGTGAGGTGGTTAGCTCGAATCACGAATGTAGAGATACTGAATTGAATTTGTGAGAGGAGAATGATTTGGCTAAATTTATCCAGAAGAAGAGAGGCTACTAATTTCGTGTGGCTATTTCTAGCCGAGTGCAGCCCTTGGAAGGCAGACCCTCCGATGAGGATGGGCGGCATCTGCCGTGTGTAGGGAACTGGTGTTATTGTGGTGGAGGATAGTGTTATATGTGGTGTGTGAGTTGCAGGGATGTTGGGGACAGCACAAAAACCCAGCCTCCGAGCCACTGGAATTAACCAATGAAGGTTAAAATCCCCGACCCGGCCGCATCTGAACCGAAGGCCACTACGCTGACCATTCAGCCAGCGAATCGGACAGAAGAAGAGATAAAATGGCAGGACACATCTTAAGACACCCAGGGCTTGTTCAGTTAGTTTTTAAGGGGAAGTGTAGGCGGTAAGAACGGTAGGGTTAGAATATACCAAGGCACGAATATGACAAACAGATTAGAGGAGATGTAGGAAGTAGTATTTACGTAAAAATGAAAATGTTAGCACAGGACAGGGTGGCATGGAAGCTGCATTAAACCAGCCTACGGACTGATAACAACAACAGCAAGAAGGTATTGTCAGACAAGGGGCCTGTTCCAGGAACGAACTTTGCAACTTTTCACTTCGCACTTTGCACTTTTCAATTCAGATTTTGTTCCAGCATCACTTTTCAGATTTAGCTTGCAAAGTGAAAAGTGAAATTGGTACAGAAATGCAAAGTGGAAAGAAATGAAGTGAAAATTTTCATAAATCTTGCAGAGAGATCCCTTTTCATCTGCTAATGAACACGTATGTACACTAGTTTCTCGGCGTAGAATTTTGTTTAGTGATATAAACACGTTACGACGTGAGCTTTTATTAGCATCAAGCGAGGACAGTGATTAAGAATCCAATAAGAGAACGTACAAAGACAGAATTAATTTTCATAACCTCACTTCAACGGACTTTCGCGAGTACATTTCGTATTACCCCAACACAGGCTGACTATATTCTTGAAATGATCGGTCATTTATTGAAACATGCAACAAAAAGAAGTCAATTCCTTTCCGAAAAAGAACAAATTCTTACATGCTCACATTGGTTAGTAGTGTAGCACCAATGCATGGGACATCAAAATCAATTATTTGCAGAACTGTTACCAAAGTCGTAGATGTTATAGTAAATGTGTTGGCCTGATAATCCACATAATATAGCGACGGAATTTCTAACGAAGGGTGAATTTCCTTCTGTGTGTGGATGTGTTGACGGTACTCTCGTTAACATTGATGTGTGTCATCATTTGAGAGGTTATCTTAAAAGTTCTCAAAAAGGATGTCACGTTTCTCCTTGACAACTTCCAGCACAGCCAGCTTCTTGTAATACTAACCTTTCTGTCCCATGATAAAAACTTAAACGGTACCACAATTATACCGTCAAGTTCACCGCGAAAAGTAAAGCGCATGGAATAAACTCGATCGGATCACTCATTCGCAAAGACTTTTCACTTTGCGAAGAAATTGAAAAGTACAACCTAGATCATGGTGGAACAGAAAGACTTTGCACTTTGTAAGAATCGAAAAGTGAAAAGTGGAAAGTTGAAAAGTTGCAAAGTTCGGACATGGAACAGGCCCCTGCTCATTACATTTATTATTCAGGCTATTTACAAAACACTCCAGAGACAGATTTCTTAAATATAGTTTAAAGAAACATTTTATGTTGGCAACACTAATGCAGTACCCGCTACAGCCCCGCAGCATACTGCGCGCTCAAGTTTGCCGCAGGTAACATGGGAGTCCAGTTCCTGTCAAGAACGGAAGCTGCTAGTCACGTTAAGCACGAACAGCTCGTACGGCGTGTAAGCCTACCGGTCACGTGTCACGTGGAGCGTTCCAGAAGGCTGTATTATACAAAGATGAGATGCGATTATCAAGCCGCGGCTACGGCCAATGGCTTCTAGAACAGAATACCACGTGATATGCTTATCGAAGACATGTTCAGCTATGTAATTTTTGCAAGGCATCAAATACATACTGCAGCACGTGAAGAGAACCTTTAAAAATATTCATGAATGGAAAACGAATATTATACGAAGGAAGAAAAGTGGGACGGATGTTCGTCATCGACTGGCATAACTCAATTCCGATGTTCATCTTTATAACCATTTGGTAAAACCAATAACATTATTATTAAACAAAACACAATCATTTATGTAAGGATATTTTAGATGAAAAGCAGGGATCTTTGATTGACGGAACCTGGCAACACTGTATTTGGATAACGCTATCTGACTCGTGTAATGAATGGTAACGTGCTTCATACCAACATAGAGACTATAGCAACATAGGGTATTAGGGAGGTTTAGCAAACACTATGTGGGTTACGTGGAGTTGTAATACATTGATGTATTTTGAAAACTGCACGGTACACTTCCTGACACAAAAAATTATCGACTAGTACATAGATTTGTTTGGCTAGTCAATACAGTTTCCCAGTAAAAGGGGGGCACGCAACGATTAGAATATATCGAGTGTAAAAAGTTCTGGGAAAAAGATATTTTTTTATTATTGGCTTTATGTCGCACCGACACAGATAGGTCTTATGGCGACGATGGGATAGGGAAGGCCTAGGAGTGGGAAGGAATCAGCCGTGGCCTTTGCCTGGTGTAAAAATGGGAAACTACGGAAAACCATCTTCAGGGCTGCCGACAGTGGGATTGGAACTCACTATCTCCCGGATGCAAGCTCACAGCTGCGCGACTCTAACCGCACGGCCAACTCGCCCGGTGAGAAAAAGTTCGTGTGACTACATGCGTATATTTAAAAAATAATCCTCAAGAACAGTTTCTGCAAAGAACTTGAATAAATCTATTACCTATTACTAATTTGTAACGAATGTTATCTTTCAAAACTAGTTTTCAATGTTTTTTTATATTATTTTACAATCTGCTTTACGTCGCACCAACATAGACAGGTCTTATGGCGACGACGACATAGGAAAGGGCTAGGAGTGGGAAGGAAGCGACCGTGGCCTTAATTAAGGTATAGCCCCAACATTTGCCTGGTGTGAAAATGGGAAACGATGGAAAACCATCCTCAGGATTGCCGACGCTAGGGACCAGCCCCTCTCCGTCTCCCGAATGCAGAGCTGCATTGCCACGATAGAGCTATGGCCACCGGTACGCCGAAACCTAATCTGCATCCGCCGACCACGGCTCACCATACACAGATACAGTATGACACACGGTAGTTACTTATTCTCTTTGGTAGTTAGCTACCGTGGTATGACATTCATGTCGCTACAATGCAAAGGCCCTGTACTCTGTGGCT
This sequence comes from Anabrus simplex, assembly GCF_040414725.1. Taxonomy (NCBI): domain Eukaryota; kingdom Metazoa; phylum Arthropoda; class Insecta; order Orthoptera; family Tettigoniidae; genus Anabrus; species Anabrus simplex. The sequence continues at coordinate 645,193,096 of NC_090265.1, read as the reverse complement.
TGAAACCCAAAGGTTCAAGGTCTCTCCTTTTACAATGGTATGCCATTCAAGGTATCATGTTACGCTGCACGTAAACCACACAATTAGCTATATTTATAGCTATACGAGTGCTTACCGTTCTTTTCTTCTCTTTTTGTCTCTGACTTGACGCCCCCTTCCTTTCATATGTAGCTCGTCACGCCATATTTCCTGCCCACATACACTACTTCCAAAATACACTATATAACTCTTGTAGGGCAGCCTACAGAAGGCGCTCTATGTGCACGTTGTACTGCAGGTGAATGACGCATGTTAATTTAGACCTATTCGAATACTTAAAGGTCGCTGCTAGAGGTCACAGTTTATTTCCATTTGGAATGAGTAGGCGAGTGATTGTGGTCAGCCATCCGTAATATGAGATAATAAACAGCTGGGCAGGAAAGGCTACCAACTGACTGGTCCTGTTATAGAGTAACAGAAATAAACTTGTTTATTCTCTCGAAATAACGAATTCCACTCCAAAAAATAGAAGACCAGCCAACGACAGCAACAAAAATTAGAAAACAAAAAAGGTCGAGTATTTCTATGAATTAGTTGGCGCAAAAAAAAAAAAAAAAAAAAAACAGTAACAACTCGGTTGTTTCAAAAGTGGCTCAGCTGGTTGAACCGCTGGTCTTCTTACCCCTTCATGCCCGAGAGTATGTTTAAAGAAAATTAGTTCTATTTTTTTCATGTTAGAAAGAATGACAAATTGCAGGAAAAGTATAAACAGAATTAACATAGTTTATATTTGTGATATGTGGATTTCTAGGCCTTAATAGGTTAGAATGGGAACTTACTGAAGCTAGTAGCAAGAACAGTATAGTCTATGTTGCACAAGTTACTGAAGCTATATAGTAGCAAATACTGTATAGTCTACGCTGCAAAACAGTTATGCTATAAGATTTGCATAAACATTAGGAGTACAGTCCTTCAGAACACCTTGAATTTATGTTACTCCCGCTACATAACGGAAGAACGGGCTAAACGACACTTCCTAATACCCAAATGAGTTTGCACTCAATCCTATAACTGCCTAAATATCCGGAGTCTAGCTCATAACCATTAATTTTTCTCAATTCCTTTGCCTTCATAACAATTTAATTTTAACCGCTGAATGACATTACCCCAGTCCTTCAGTTTTAAGCCCTTAAGGGTGACATACAACTTCATACAGTAAGCGGGCAGGGTTTGAAAGGGATAAGTTAAACGCTGCAGGCAGCACAGGATTTACCTGTTTGCCACCCCAAAGCCAAACAACCCCAGCCGCCCCCATAATGTTTTCCAAAAATAAAAGGATCACTACTTTCATGATCGCAGTAGGTACATACAAAATGTGAAAAATGTAACAAAGCGATATAACATAAATGACATAATTAACATAAATCGTTTTAATGAGAGGCCTTTCGACCTTATTTTACGTCGAACAATCTTTCACGTCATCACATTTCATTATCTACATCAACCTTCCTTCCATGTTGAGGAGTGCGAAACCCAAAAGCTGCTCCTCACCCATCGATGACCTCAGATAATCTTGGTGATGATGCTTGTTGTTTAAAGGGGCCTAACATCTTAGATAAGTCTTTACTCGCGTCAAAGATGAGAGAGAGAGAGAGCGCTCCCCTGTGCAGCTGGTGGCCGAAGTACTTCGTGCCATCCAAAGAACAATAGTTATGTTTGGATATAAGATCCCTTTTCACGAAGAAGCTGACAAATTCGCAGCCTTCTTCTGAACTCCCAACAGAAGTTCCAGAGAAGATTGCATTACATTCATCGAGCAAGGTGAAGTTCCAATCATTTTTAATTAATTTAATTTAATTAATGCAACTATTTATTTTTTCTATTCCCAGCACTGCGAGTCTATATCCTAAAATATCCCTCATGATGTTTTGAATTGCGGCATAAAGTCATTCATGTGTTCGAAAGAAAAGCGCTGAGAAGATTACATATTCCTTATCTGGAGAAAAAATACTGCTGCCCTAGGTCCCGACTTAAGAGGGTTGTTGAGAAATCCGGGCCTGGCTGCAAGATCAAATCCGACAACACCAAGTTGGATTTTAAGTGTACCCTCATGCGAGAGATTCGTTAGCATATTTACAAGGACGGCAAAGAACTACTTGAGAAAATAAAGAGTCAGATTATCACAAGTTATGCACCTTATAAAGACAATCACGACTAAAATCACTACCACCATCCCCATGACGACTTAACTATATCTCCATACCAGCGAAGCACGCCGTTGATGGACTTCGCCATTGTTTCCAAAACGGTTGTTCCTGATCCCCCAGGGGTTTCAAAAAATTTTGCAAGGCGTTCGCCAATTTTTTCCTAATGACGGATTTTGAGATCACTTTTTATTTATGGTATCGAGCTGAGCCTTTATGAACTGTGTGATAACAACCAATTTCATTCCAGTGTCCAGATATTTTTCTTCTCTCGGGATCGTCCCAGTATTTCTTGAACCCATCAGCCAGCGCCTTCTTATATACCCTACTCTTCGGGTAGAGGTCTTCTCCACTTTTGGATTTTGAATCCATCTTAAAGCCTTAGTACCTCTTTAGCATCTTCCTAAATTTTACCCCGTCATTAGTTTCACTTTCTGGGATATCGATCTGTCTCAGATATATTTGGTTTCATGAAATTTCATATTATTATTATTATTATTATTATTATTATTATTATTATTATTATTATTATTATTATTATTATTATTATTATTACAAATGACACGTAGAATATCCAACGGTTCTTTGCAAAGCATCGCTTTTCCCACATCGTGATGGGGTCGCGGATGTGAAATGTGAGGCACATGTGGATTTGGCCCTGTTTTACGACCGAATACCCTTTCTGACGCCAACGCTATGAGAAGGAATATATATACTACTGCGTGTTTCTGTGGCGGTTGGTGTACTGTGGTGCATTGTTTGAGTATAAAGAAGAGCGTTTCGAGACAATATAAACGCAGATAAATTAACCAGTCACGGTTAAAACCACGACCAGGCCGGGAATCGAACCTGGAATGGCCTCAACACTGACCATTCAGCCAAGAAGCCAGACTTCTTGAAATGATGTACCGGTATGTGTTTAGTTATTTAGTGACAAGGGAGTAGCTTTCAGTCTGCTATAAGGAGAAGACTTTGACCGTGGACACGGTGAAGCGTATCAAGCGACGGAAGGGAGAAACAGACGAGCGGATACTGCCGGTGCTGATACTTTCTAAATATTTCCTCCTATTTGAAATGACGGAAAAGTTATACTTCTTTGCCAATAATTAGTGTTTGGTTACGTTTAAAAGAGTGCCCGGTGTTAGCGAATTAAGCCATATCATTGTCATTACCTTTTTCTTCCACATATTTATGCGAGAGGTCTTTTTCTTCGCATGCGTATCTAAGACATAAATTTTCTGAAGTCATCTGAAACTTTATTTAACATCTTAGGCTCCTGCTTTCGAAGTTCTGTGCCATTTAATGATATCAATGAAGTAATGTTCAGTGTATGCTTACATTAACATATGTGAACTCAAATAATGTGATTTTAAAGATAGGAAAATACGTCATTGTAGTATTAATTATTCAGTTTCTGTTTTAATGTTTTAAATTTAAAATACAATTATTTGAACTTATGCAGTTTCAATACTTTAAGCGCTGATCCGTCATTTTTGGAGGGGAATCCGAATGTAGACCTATTTAACGTAAATACAGTGACTTAAATTTAATTGAAGGCTTGTAAACACATACATACAGCTTCATTATAAACTGGCATGCCTTTCAGCGTTCAGTCTGCAAGCCTCTGCGAATTTTCTAAACGTCTCCACAATATTCTATTTGTAACTAGCTCTGAGGCAAAGTTTTGATTCATACCTCTTATCTTTAGATCATTAGAAACTTAGTCTAACCATCGTGGTCTTCTTCTCCCTCTACTTTTCTTACCCTCCACAACAGAGTCCATTATTCTCCTAGGTACCCTATCCTCCTCCATTCATTTCACGTAACCACACCACCGTAGCCGGTTTATACTTACAGTGTCATCCAATGAGTTCATTCCTAACTTTTTATACCTCAATTCTGAGTACCCTCCGCCATTGTTCCCACCCATTTGTACCAGCAATCATTCTCGCTACTTTCGTGTCTGTTACTTCTAGCTTATGAATAAAATATCCTGAATCCGCCCAACTTTCACTGAAAATAGACCGGTGTATGGATAGTTTCGTCGGGGAGATGGCTTCTTTCTTACAGAATACTGTTGATTGCAACTGTGAGCTCACTGCAGTAGCTTCGCTGCACCTACTATACTACCATCCAGGGAGAACATATCCTAAATACTTGAAATGATCTACTTGTTCCAGTTTTGTATTCCGAACTTGACATTCAATTCTCTTGGAAAGGCTTTTTTCCTGTAAATATCATGTAAATTAATAAGCAACTCACTCAGTTCGGAATCGAAAATATTTTGAAACTGTTTAACTAGGCAATAAAAATCTGAATTAGTGAATGTCTCAAAAAAAATATGTCATGACATAAAATGTTCAAAATTATTTTAATGCATGTTTTATTTGAAACGTTTCAAAATAAAGATGACTTTTCAAAACATCGCCAACGGCCTTAGCCGTGTTGAAACACCGGATCCCGTGAGATCTCCGAAGTTAAGCAACATTGGGCGTGGTCAGGAGTTGGATGGGTTGCCACGCGCTGTTGGTGGGGGTTAAGGGAATGGAGGAGCGGAAAGGAACTGGCCACCCTACCGCACGTAAACTCCGGCTCAGGAACACCTCTGCGGAGGTTCGGACCTGCCTTCGGGCAGAATAACCCTTACCTTTCAAAACATCAGCAAGAAATCATTTAAATTCTCCCAACATCCCTTTCTATTTGGAATATCGCAATGCCATTAGTTCAAGATCTAAATTAACACAATTGTTAAATATATGCCGAGTTTCATAATAGTATGTCGTGATGTTTTCTCGAGATAATCGAACAAACATGCATTCATACAAACAATCAAAAATCGAACCATTGGTCTCAAAGTCCTTTATATGACATGGAAAGGTTTCTTAGTCAAACAAAATTATCTTTATTATAATGTACACATAAAACGTAAATTTTATTAACAGAGATAACACAGTGAACTTGGAAATGTTTGCACGAGGAATAGTTTCAAGCAAGTAATGACGTTGTGAAACGTCTATAACTTCAATTACGTCCGGCACAGGAACAAGTTCACCAATAGTAAGACTGACAATAACAGAATATATGAACACAACCTAACATTAGTTAGAAAGATATGGAAAAACAAAGCACTAATTCCCCCTGAATCTCCAACAACAAAATCTCAAGATGTCCGATCGTCTTTATTTGGCTTCCGGAGAAATTCCACTTTTGCAAGAACGAAGTTGCACTGGCTCAGCCAACAATGCATTATGATGCAACAATTGGACCGGCAACTGGGAAAAAAAAAAGCGCAGATATGTAATAACTTTCTCTGACACGACAAAGTCGGGAACCAACACTATCTAGAAGAAAAAACAGGAGGCCTAATATTTGTGTATGCTAAATAAATATGGCAGACATAAAAGTTCAAATTATTTTTCAAAGCAATAACCGAAGGACCGTTATGGAGTAATATTTCCCATTTTGTTTCTCGTATCAGAGTTGCCGTATCACAGATGTCGAACCGCTGTCGTCTCGGAGTGAGTTTCTGCACCCACGTCTTCTCTATCCCCATCCACGTTTCCTTTCACCTTGCCTGCTATGATCAATTGCATCAGAGAGTATTTGTATTTAGGAAGATGTAACAGAAATACATTACTTTCGAGTATTGCGAGACAAGACAAGATTGAAAAGATTTCCTGGCACGACGGAGTACTTTCTCGTTTGTAACGCCTTCTATCCAAGAGTTCTTGAACATTCTGCGATACACTAACATATGAAAGGACTGCAGTCGATTCACTGACGAAGTCATTTATGTCCATCCTTCGAGATTCTATAATAATAATAATAATAATAATAATAATAATAATAATAATAATAATAATGAAATGAAATATATGGCTTTTAGTGCCGGGATATCCCAGGACGGGTTCGGCTCGCCAGCTGCAGGTCTTTCTATTTGACACCCGTAGGCGACCTGCGCATCGTGATGAGGATGAAATGATGATGAAGACAACACATACACCCATCCCCCGTGCCATTGGAATTAACCAATTAAGGTTAAAACCCCCGACCCGGCCGGGAATCGAACCCGGTACCCTCTGAACCGAAGGCCAGTACGCTGACCGTTCAGCCAACGAGTCGGACATAATAATAATAATATCGTAATATTATTAATAATAATAATAATAATAATAATAATAATAATAATAATAATAATAATAATAATAATAATAATAATAATGTTTCCCGCTCAAACGACCGTCAGCCCTGTCGTAATTTCAGGAAGGGATTAGTGAGTCAGGCCGGAAACCTCCCAGCCGGCCTGGAGGGCATGGCCGGCCTCCTTGTATTGCGCTTTCGTCTGGTTTCTCGGTGGGCCGTGCGAAACGAGAACCTTTCCTCTCAAGCTGCACCACGAAGATTCCAGTACACCCATCACGAGGATTTAAAAAGGAGGCCAGTCGCGAACAAGGGGTTGTTGGTTGTTGTGTTGGAGCGTCGATTGTGTCGAGAGTCAGTGTCAAAGCATCGTCGTGTTGGGGTGCTTTTTGAGTACTGAGTGGAGTACTGTCTGCATACAACCATGGACTGCAAACCGACGTGGAGTCTATGTGTGAAACAGTTGGTGTGTACTGAGTTGAAGCAATGTTACTTGTCGCTGTTGTGAGGAGTGTTGTGGTGCTCGTTAGCACTGTTGAGTTGTTGTTGTGGGGTGACTGCTGTTTAGTTGTCAGTGTTGAGTAGTTCATTGTGTGGAGCAGCCACGTGAATTGACTGTGTTGACTGTGCGAGTTACCAGATTCGTCTGGAGACGAAGCAGAGAACAGTCGTCGTGTGTTGTGGTGGTCTGCAGCCCTGTATTCGAGCCTGTCGGCTCGTAGCTGTTGTGTGTTAAGAGACTGAGCGTGCGCAGCAAAGTGAAAGTGAGGCCTGTCAATAAGGATTATAGCCCGTTTCAGGTAAAGACTTCCCAGCTGAAGTCCTTCTGTGAGAGACTTGTAAATAGACAGCAATTATACCCGCAATATTAAAAGAAGCGTTTTGACAGATAGGGCTGGAGGGAGGAACACTGCACGTGCCACTGCACGGGGTTACCACATTCCTACATTTCTTTTTCCTTTCCATTCGCTTCCGGCTCACTTGCTCGTTCGTTCAGACCACTGTGTTTTGTTCTACGTAATTCAGAAGTGAGAGGTTTGGCAACTACAAGTAGCACGAGCAGGCCAGCAGGCTTATCTCCATGGCAACCGCAGTGAGTCCACCCTCGCTTCCATGGCAACCATGCTCCTTACTCCTTCCTTCCCACTCAGGCAGGCAGTAAACAGGCCTCCCTCTAAGAAATGTCAGAACGTATCTTTCAATATTACGACTATAGTGGAGTATGGTTATTCATGACTGAATATAACTGTATGTGTACCGAGTCATCCTGAATTAGAGCGATAAAACAGACTGTCTAAATAGTAACAATATCTGTTTAACGTCCCTTCAATTGTTACGGATGTTTAATAAGAGATGGAGGAATGTTTGTTTTCCAGTGGAATTCTTTAAAATCCCGGCACCCAAAGACACGGAGTTGCCGCATTTAAAATTCTCGCAGGACACCGACCTTAACTGGGATCGAAGCCGTTATCTTGGGAACAGAAGGAAGACTAAGTAACTACGTCTATGATAACGACTGAAGTCTGGACCAATATGCATAGTGTAAAGAGGGTATAGGCTACTTATATTTAAAAACATAGATGCGTTAAGGGGCCCAAAACGAAAATTTGCAGAGGTGCCCCACTTTCCTCCGTTACGCCACTGACTAGCCTTTATAGAGCATGATTCACTCGCAGTCGGTTACGAAGGTAGGTCGGCGAATGGCTTTAATTCATTCTGTATTTCTACAAACATGAGTGGATTGTTATCAGAACGCGTGTTCTCACGAGTAAGTCTTGATACCTTTCATCATCTGAGGTTATTTCTGTCACATGCCAATGACGCTGATACCGATATTTGTTTCCATGCTCGATTTATCTATACCTTTCAAAGAATCCCTTGAAGGTATTGTTATTTCCGAGAAACATGATAATTCGCATGAGTTGGCTTTCTAAATCTTGATTATACTTACTTGAAACTGTCCTCCAAGTGTTTTGGAGTGGGCTCACACATTTGGACTTCCTTAAGTCCGCTACATACGTTCAATTCGGCTTGTCAGTTAGAACTGACAAATCTAACTGACGCAGCAATCACATACACACGTTCAGTTTGGTGTGTCAATTCGATGTGGTTGACTCCAACATTTGGTCGTCCTTGTGTTTCGGAAATTGCAACTTATTTTCGGACATCATTGGCACCTCTTGATCCGTCAGGAATAACAATTGATCGAAGTACCATGGTCTGCACTTTCCAATCGCTGATAAGCATGCGCAGAACAACTGATTTGAGGAACGGAACTGACGCTCCCACACACACGATCAATTCGGCTTGCCATCAAGCCGATGTGTCAAGCAAAAATGATGAATTTCCATCATGCCATCAGTTCAAATTTCTGGCTTGAGCTCACATCGTTTGAACAAACTTTTGCATACACACGGCCAATTCGGCTTGTCCGTTCAGCTTGTTCACATCGAATTGACAAGCCGAATTGAATGTGTGTAGCGGGCTTTACAGCTCGAATTCTGTGGGAGGGACTATCTGCCAGGCGTCGGGACATTTCCAGGGGAATGACAGACCACTCTTCATAAGCACTGTAGTAACTTATTGTAGTTTGTGATGCGGGTCGCTGGAGTGTGGAGTGAAATCGCCGTTCTAGTTCATACCAAAGGTGTTCCATACAACTGAATTCATTCTCTGGGCTGGTCAGTCCATTTCCGGAAACGTATTGTACACAACCACTCACGAACAGACTCTGCTATATGGCAGAGAGCATTCTTCTTCTTCTTCTTCTTCTTCTTCTTCTTCTTCTTCTTCTTCTACTACCGCTTATCCCACACTTGTGCGGTCGTGGGTGTGAACTGTGTCGCACATGTGGATTTGGCCCTGTTTTACGGCCAGATGCCATTCCTGACGCCAACCCTGTATGGATGGATGTAATCACTGTTGTGTGTTTCTGTGGTGGTTGGTAGTGTAGTGTGTTGTCGGAATATGAAGAGGAAAGTGTTGGGACAAACACAAATACCCAGTCCCCGGGCCAGAAGAATTAATCAAAGGCGATTAAAATCCCCGGTCCGGCCGGGAATCGAACCGGGACCCTCTGGACCGAAGGCCTCAATGCTGACCATTCAGCCAATGAGTCGGACCCATGGCAGAGAGCATTATCGCGCTGAAACACAGGCATCATCTCCCACAATATGCACCTGGTCAAAATATTAATATACCCTTCCGCCTTCACCGTGCTTTGAAGCATTACGAGAGGACCAAGTCCCTTCCATGACAACCCGCAGACTGTCCGACGCGGCGCTTAGAGTTCATCGCGAAATGTGCGCTTTATGGGCGGGCGCCTGAGCGTTGAACCCCAATTCTGGTATTCCCCGGCGCACAGCCTTGTGTTAGCTGCACTGCTAAATTCACTCGGCTGTGGTCTTCCCATTTGCACTTCACAATCACGTTCCTGACAGCCGACTTGGGAAACTTGAGGAGGGCGGAAATGGTCCTTACCGACTGCTTACTGATGAGGCAACCAATAGCCATTCCAGCTCTAGTGGAGGAGATTTGTGGTGAATGTGAGAGGGTTGGCGGCCGTAGCCTGTACCAACAACTGTCCCGGCATTCATCTTAATGTAGGAGAATGGAAAACCGCGAAAAACCATTCTCAGGACAGCCGACAGTACATGCTCCATTGTCCTTTGTACCCATCCTCTAGGAACTCTTTCAAAGCCACACAGAATGCACTTCAAGCGAAGTTCTGTGTAATGTTACTAAGTGTAATTTTAACTGTATATAGTATATGTTTCTGACAATAATAGACTACCACTGCACGACATCATGAACTTCCGGGTCCTAATAATAAGGTATGGTCGGTTCACAGATCAGCGGGTAATAATAATAATAATAATAATAATAATAATAATAATAATAATAATAATAAATAATTGGCAGGCTCAGTAGCTCAGACCGTATAGCGCTGGCCTTCTGACCCCAACTTGGCAGGTTCAATCCTGGCACAGTCCGGCGATATCTGAAGGTGCGCAAATACGCCAGCCTCATGTCGGTAAATGTATCGGCACGTAAAAGAATTCATGTGGGACAAAATTCCGGCACCTCGGCGTCTCCGAAAACCGTAAAAGTAGTTAGTGGGACGTAAAACCAATAATAATAATAATAATAGACTAATAATAATAGACCCGTCAGTCCCGTTTCCTGATACGGTGTCGGGGATGGAATGAGAAAAAATTATGCGGCATGTTTTTACGGCCGGATGCCCTTCCTGTCGCTGACCTCAGTTGAGGAGCTAATGAAGATGAAATTAATTACGGTGAATGAAACTGGGTAAGAAAGTGGAAGGAATCGGTTGTGGTCTATGCATAGGAACTGTCCCGGCAATTGCCAGGAAGTGAAAATGGGAAGCCGCAGCAAACCACTCTCGGGACCGCCGATAGTGGGTTTCGAACTCGGTCGCCTCACGAACGCAGAGCTTGGTTCCATAGCCTTAGTCCATTAATACGCGCGACCACTTCCCTCGGTTAATGTAGTAATAATAATAATAATAATAATAATAATAATAATAATAATAATAATAATAATAATAATAATAATAATAATAATAATAATAACAGACTGAAGTTTTATGGGCACCTCACAAGAATGAACGAGAGACGACTAACAAAGAAAATCTTTAACTACATCATCAAATTACAAAGCAACTACTGAATGGGTAAAAGAATCAAGAACAGACACGGAGGAAGTTGGCATCAATTCAAAAGAAATCTGTAATAGAGATATGTTTCGAGCTAAAATTGATAAATTTAAGGGGTTCCAGGAAAACAAAACAAAATGTGAAGTCCAACAATGTGTAGTCAAAGGAGAGGAAGAGGAAAAGGACTAACCAGCAAGTCAATTGTTTACCGTGGTCAAAAGTAGGCCAAAATCGAAGAAATAACAATAATATATAGGTCTATAATTATCGGTATGTCAGCACAATAAACACTATTTCCAGCTGGACTTTCTGTATTTTCTGTAATATCTGGCTGGCACTTCGTGATCGTTCCTTGTAATACCTCCTAACCTCGTACGCTGTCCGGCTCCATGACTAAATGGTTAGCGTGCTGGCCTTTGGTCACAGGGATCCCGGGTTCGATTCCTGGCAGGGTCGGGAATTTTGACCTTAATTGGTTAATTTTGCTGGCACGGGGGCTGGGTGTATGTGTCGTCTCCATCATAATTTTATCCTCATCACGACGAGCAGGTTGCCTACGGGAGTTAAATCCAAAGACCTGCATCTGGCCAGCCGAACTTGTCCTCGCACACTCCCGGCACTAAAACCCATACGCCATTTCATTTTCACCTTGAACGCTAGCTTCAGGGTCTTCTATGATGTCTTTGCACACCATTCCGAGGCTTATAAAGAACAGAGAGAGAGATGGGGGAATTCAGGGTGGGAGACATGTGAAAGTTCAATTAACACAGTCATGTACAGAGTGCAACTTATGATTTTTGATTGCAACGTGCGATAAAGGGTTATTGGTAAAACTATAAACTGGACTCAATTCTGTAACTAGAAATAGATCGGGAACTTGCAAGGTTATACAGAGACCAGTGTCACTTGGATTAAAGTTCGACAGTACATCCGCTGATAATAAATGATGTAGAGCTGATACTCATCACGAAAGACCGCGAACAATATGGTTTATCACGAGAAATGTTAGTAGACAAGCTTCGGTGGAGCTTTTAAAGGTAGGAAAGATCATAATAAATGAAGATAATGTTGGACTTAAAGAGGACAAATTGGCGCAAATATTCATTTATAGGAAGAGGAACAATTTATCAAGAAAAATGTTCGATAAATTTCCAAGTTTTTAAAAATAATATAAGAAAAGATAAGGTAAACAACTGATAGGGAATCTGCCACCTGGGCGACAGCCCGACGTACAAATCATGGTGATCCAGTTTTTTTCTGACCAGCACCACGATATTTTAGATTAATAATAATAATAATAATAATAATCATCATCATCATCATCATCATCCGATGACAATGGCTGAATAGAAATCTGCTTGCATTAATTAACAAACACTACAATGGCATTTATACACATACATTAGCAGGCTAACAACCACTGTAATCACGACCACTAAGGCACTGCACTGTTTCACTGATCACAAACACAATAACGACATTCATGAAAACAAATAAACTGTGCAAGCCCGAATTTCTCTCGTCTTGCCCAAATATTAAAGCGTGAAGACGTATTTAACAATCTGACCAACCTACAAATAGTGCCGTTACTTTATGGTTACCTTTCAAATGTTTATTTTAGCTTCTCTGTACAAAATAATTGTTTCAATAGTCAGTATAATGGAATTCACTGTTTTGGAATTAATCCCTAACAACAGTTAATGTAAGGCGTGGGGTGAAAAGCCTAGGTAAATCGTAAAGTGGTTGGCGATGTTCCTGCGGGCTCCGCCGGACGGTGTCCGAACATGTGCGGTCACCACAAAATCACGGACATTTGCGGTCACTGAGATATGCTTGTGCCCACTCACAGAAATTCCCCAGCAGTCATAGGAGATTTGCGGTCAGTGGAGCAGGGAGTGGGCCTCATTACCTTAATCTCAGGACATTCCCCACTAATTTTATTACATGTAATGAACTTCATGGTGGTCCGTATTGAAAACCGTATTGTATTGAAAAGGTTGATCATTTTAATAAACTTAATTGTTTTAAGATAATATACCCCACTAACCTGCCTGGGCTCCCGCTCGGTCGTTCTAGATCAGCATTCTTCTCTCGCGCGCATTATTCAGAGACTGATGCCTTCAGCCACAATACCATTCTACAGCACATCTTTGTGCGCATTACAATGGTTATATGTACCGGTACCGGTACAGAAAGCATAGGGAAAGTCAATATGGAATCGTCACCTGGGTATGTCTGAAGGAGAAGAGCAAGTAATGCCATGTGTTTGGAAACATACAATTCTGCAATTTATAAACAAAGTATAAAATATCCCTATGTATATTGTGTTGAAAGTTGGATTAGATCAGATGACGGGTTTTTGAATAACGATGTCTTACACACGGTTGGAACACGTTTAAAAATAGGCACTTTTTGCTTTTCACCTGCGATTTTAAAAATAATCAAATAATTACACATTCAAAACCTAACGTAAAATGAAACGAGGGAAATGATGACGTCATCTGATTTTCTGTATGTTTATTGGTTAATTAATGAACAACCTCCAAACTCGAGTACATATAATAATTTGGTCGGCGGTAAAATGTAAGTTTGAAAATGCTGATTCCCATCACACTTTTTCCAGAATGTTAATCTAGAACGAGCGATCAGGAGCCCAGGCAGGTTAGTGGGGATACCCTGAGATTAAGCTAATGAGGCCCACCACCTGCTGCAGTGACCGCAAATCTCCTGTGATCACTGGGGAATTTTTGTTAGTGGGCACGAGTTTACCCCAGTGACCGCAAATTTCCGGTGACCGCAAATGTCCGTAACCGCAAATATCCGGCAACCCCGTCAGACAGACCATACTCCCGCCTGCACTCTTCCTTCCCCTCACAAGCCGGTATCGTCTTTCCATGCTCGTCCCACATCCCACACACTTGCTAACTCTAGGCACCTACTGAGGGCTTTCCTGTCACAGCCCAAGCGCCTCAAGACTAAAGAAAAAACATCGTGTTTGCTCGACAGCAACCACGGTCTGAAAGCCTTTGCCATAGCTTTGAAAAGAGAAAAGAGAAATGTTTACAGCCAAAATAATAAATATAACGTTGTATAGATGAATAGCACACCACCACAAGTTCCACTTCGCTATATTTGTTCATCTCTTTATGTAATCAGTTATAGAGTGAAATTTGGTAAGTGGTTTTGAAAAGGCGGTTTGGCGGCGCCCAAAAGCCCTTCATGCACGAACCGCCACTGCGAGTGTTGCATTGTCCAGTTAACTGTCTCCGTGTAAACTCTGTATTACACTGATGTCTGAATCATGTATGACGCTGATAATCTGGAAGTGCAGCGGCATTAGTAGTGCTTAGCAATAGCAGTAAAAGCACGGCCAATGACTGAAGTTGTTGCGACAAGATGCTACGCATAGTACCTATAATACCAGGAACAACACTTTCTGACTCAATAAGGAAAAGGGAAGAACAACGTCACTCCTCAATATAGCACTGTAACCAACCAGGATCTAACCAGCCTCTACTTCAGAACTGATTTGTAACCAGTGCTCTTTTCACACTGTTACAACCCGATCCCATTTAAGGTACTATCTTGGAAAATATCAATGACAGCAAACAGAAAGGAAAATGACAAGGTGGTATTTCTACCGAACTAATCACGTGGTGTAGGGACAGCGTGTCTGCTTCTTACTTGTAGGGCCTAGGTTCGATCCTCGGCTCATCCAATAATTTTTAGGACTGAATCTCGTGAGACATAGTAGCTGTCTGATATGAGATGATGATGCTTGTTGTTTTAAGGAGCCTAACACTGAAGGTCATCAGCCCCCCTCTGATATGAGAGAGACAGTAGACTCGGTTACGAAAGCCAAGCAATACAGCTGAGGTTGTAATCACGCTAACTACGCGACACTCAAAACACTTCAAAATCCTTTTTGTGGATCAGTGTCGACGTCCGGATCTCAGGATCGTGGGTTCAAACCTGAAAAAGGTAGTCGGACTTTTGAAAGGCGGAAGAAAGTTCATTCGACGGTGTCAGCATATGAAAGATCTCTGGCGACACATGTGGAATTTTCCCGACAAAACGAATTAAAACTCAAGTCACAGATCGTCCAGCTGAAAAGGGCTCAATATGACATCTGGTAGAGTAAAACGGAACGCGGAACTGACGCGCAGACAACCTAGATGGCGTCAAATTAAAATACTTGCACGCAATATCTACAGGCCATCCAAGTGGGTAGCAGTCGTCTTGGCAGGCCAAGCTTTCAATGAATCCACGAGCCCCTGTGTAGCAATTTCTTTTAGTCGCCTCTTCGCGAGTACTAGGATCTTTGCTGCAAATATTCTAGGTGCGCACTGACAGCAGAGACCGTTAGAACTCAACCGCTCTTAGGTCGACATAGCAAGTACCTAAGCCAACACAGCATGATAGTGTGTGTCATGTCATGATAAGTCAGGGAAAGGCCGATTTCTAGAGTAGAAAGAGATTCCCGGTTTAATCCTAGGCCTTCGGTACAAAATATCTCTTTCACGTATATTCAGCGAACACTATCCCACTCAATAAAACGCGACATGAAGTTAGTTTAGATGTAAAAATTCATCTATGCATATACAACTGTATTTCTGTCATTATTCTTTAAATATAATCTGATATTTGTTTTTGTATCAGTCAGGACAAATAATAGCCTATGCCAGGTTCAGTTTAATTGTCTGTCTGTCTGTCTGTCTGTCTGTCTGTCTGTCTGTCTGTCTGTCTGTCTGTCTGTCTGTCTGTCTGTCTGTCTGTCTGTTACAGCATCACGGAAAAATGGATTGGTGGATTTTCATGGTACTTCTTATTTAAGTTTACAATAAAGGCGAGTAGGATCTTAGTTATAAGTCGTTCAAAATATTCAGCAGGAGGTGGGAGGCGAGGGCTTGAGAGAGGGGCTTAAACAAAATACTCTATATATGAAATCTTTTACGGTTAGTGTTACAGGTAAACTGTTCACGGCAATATTTATTTAGAATAATATTTACAATTGTGTTCTATACCTTCAGTGCCGGTTTAATGAAAGTTCAAGTCCAAGGGCCGAAAACTAACACAACGGAGAGTCGCTATGCAGATCATCCCGGGAACGTTTAAAAGAACTTGTACAACCGACTCTTAAGTCTACGTTTTGAATATTAACATAATACTTCTCATACTTTATATCATAATACTGTCTTGTTTAAAAGCAGTCTACTTCTTTAAAATTCCGTAATTTATTTCCTGGTTAGATGGAAGAGAGGGCGTAATGATCTTAATCTTGTCAGACGAAATACATCTATTCTATTGTACACCTGTTTTTATACTGGAAGGAAGAGATCAAAGCAAGAGCAGCAATAACACTAAAAAATAGTGTGACATTTTCCCTTTCAGGAAAATCAAATGGTCATAAATACGTCTTTCAGTAAATGAAACTAAAACTGATAACGATTCATTCATTTGCATCTAATGAATCGTTTTCCAGAGACATCTGTATGGAATTTGGAGTCGACAAGTATAGTCATGGCCATCTATCAATACTTCATATCACAGCCTGCAAGATCACATCGACTATCTGGACTCCCAACACCCCTCTTTGATAGTTATGTCTCTCAGTCATGGCAATCCACCAATTCATCGCAGCCTGCACGGTTTCTGGGTAACATCGCGTATCACTAATTTCAGTGGACCCTCAGCCGTAAAACAGTTATGCCAAAAAGATGGAGCTGCAAGCAAGTTGTTTTACGTCGAACCGACACAGATAGGTCTTATGGCGACGATGGGATAGGAAAGGGCTACGAGTGGGAAGGAAGCATCCGTGGCATTAATTAAGGTACAGCCCCAGCATTTGCTTGGTGTGAAAATTGGAAACCACGGAAAACCATCTTCAGGGCTGCCGACAGTGGGATTCGAACACACTATCTCCCGAATACTGGATACTGGCCGCACTTAAGCGACTGCAGCTATCGAGCTCTGTAAGTTTTAGAGGCATGATTATAGTGACAATTTCGTGGTACTATGTAGTAAGAAATTGTGTGACTAGATGGCACCCGAGAGCAGTTTTCATTATATTTTTAACAAGTTGAGGATATAGTGCACACAAGTGAAAACATGTATCATCTATGATTGTAATAGTAAAGACGACACAAAAAAAAGGACAGAAGATGAAACAGTCAAAATAAGTAATGAATTGGTAGATACTACTGATGTGTTTGAAGGTTATGGATCGTAAATAATTTTAGATAGGCCTAAATCGTAACGTTTCTAACACATTTTTTTAAATTTATGCGTAAGCTTTTCACTAAAAATGACAATGAGGGACACAGTTCTTCACACCAAGGAACAATACGATAGCTTGTGAATTAGTTACGGTTTGCTACTATCACTTTCATAATTTGTATTTAACATTATTACAGCAACAAATACGTTTAAATTAGTTTTTTTAATTTTTCATCTTACATAGTGATAGAGAATACTACAATCAAACTATCCAAAGCGCTTTTAATTAAAACTGGCGTCAGACAAGGCGATGGACTGTTCCCAGTTCTCTTCAATTGTGTGTTACTCGTAGAAAAGGTCTCCCGAGAATGGGAAAAGGAATTATTCGGGGAAGGGCTACTGAGCAAAGTTCACATTGGAGGCTCCAAAAACGGCGTGAAAGTCAACTGGCTTGCCTTGCCGATGACCTGGAAATCCTGTCAAGAAACATAGAGACAGCTGGGGAACAAATAAACATTTCGAGAAAACGAAGTACATAACCAATATCCGGAGAGCGCCTTAACACTTAACAACAGAGTACGGTAAAATAGAAAAAGTGGACACTTTTCGATAAAATGAAATGGCGTATGGTTTTTAGTGCCGGGAGTGTCCGAGGACATGTTCGGCTCGCCAGGTGCAGGTTTTTCGATTTGACTCCCTTAGGCGACCTGCGCGTAATGATGATGATGATGACGATGACGACACATACACCCAGTCTCCGTGCCAGAGAAATTAACCAATGGTGGTTAAAATTCCCGACCCTGCCGGGAATCGAACCCGGAACCCCTGTGACCAAAGGCCAGCACGCTAACCATTTAGCCATGGAGCCGGACAGTTTTCGATATATTGATGAGATAGTGAGAAATAAGCTAACAGCAGCAGGCGAGAGAAGATGGCAGCAGCTTTCCCTAGGACGCATGTCCTGTACAAGAAAAAGGCAATCTCAAGAAAAGTTAAACTCTGGCACTATAACACAGTGATCAAATGCGAGTGTCTGTACGCAAGTGAATGCCTCGAAATGACAGGAAAGGCTGGACTGACAGAAGCAGAGACGTATGAGCGCAAGATCCTCGCAAATTACTGGGTCCTAAGATAACAGATGGGCAGTATAGACTTCGAGGAAGAGAAGAACTATACAGGGATTATGAATGGCCGATGGAATCAATAAGGAAACGACGACTGAAGTCCTACGGGTAGTCGGGTATCTGTTCAGGTTTGAATGCAACCCGACTAACGAAGATTTTTTAATGTATTGGACACAGACTTAACTTCTCGGATAAATGGTTCAATGAAGTAAGGAAGAGCCTAAAGAGCATGGGATCGAATCAGGAAGACATCTCTCACCGATCAAAAAAAAAATACAGATCAGTGACCAACAACTTTCCAGCCACAGGGGGAGCAATCCAGCTCAACTCTGTACCGGTCCCAAGCCCGGGAAAAAAGGTGAGGGTGAATGGCTGGTTATTGAGTCCCAGTGGAGGTGCCTGTGCCAAGCAAGTACCTCTGGAAAATACTGGGAAATGCTCTAGTTGCCAGGTTTACCTGCCTACGCAACCAGCAAATCCTACCCCGTATGGGGATGGGTGAAGTTGAATGCCCGGCGCCTTAAAACGAGGCCTTCACACCAGGCAAATGCTGGGGCTGTACCTTAATTAAGGCCACGGCCGTTTCCTTCCAACTCCTAAGCCTTTCCTATCCCATCGTCGCCATAAGACCTATCTGTGTCGGTGCGACGTAAAGCCCCTAGCAAAAAAAAAAAAAAAAAAAAAAAAAAAAAAAAGAGGCCTTCTTGGCTAAGGTATGGTAACCCTAACAGAAGGTTCCCTGGTCCTCCAAGTTGGGGGCAGGGCGTGGGGTTAACAGCCCCACCCCGGAAAAAAGAAATTGTTACGAATTCTCAACAAACAGAAGCCGGACGGATTGAACATAGACGACCCTGCAAGGATAAATGGCTACGATTTGGAACATGGAATGTACGATCATTATGGCTCTGAAACTTGGGCTTTTGGGACAACTGACATGAGCAGATTGGCCGTAAGGTACACCATGAACTATACCTACTGTTTAAGGAACGTGATATTGTAAGCGAAATCAAAGCAAGAAGAGTGAGATGGCTTGGGCATGTGCATAGAAAGGACGAAAACGATCCTTGTAGGAAGATGACACTTACAGAACCTTATGGCACCAGAAGAGTGGGACGATTCCCACTGAGATGGCTGGATGAAGTGGAGAAGGATGTAAGGGGAGCTGGGACTGTTCAAGGAACGTGATATTGTAAGCGAAATCAAAGGAAGAAGAGTGAGATGGCTTGGGCATGTGCATAGAAAGGACGAAAACGATCCTTGTAGGAAGATGACATTTACAGAACCTTATGGCACCAGAAGAGTGGGACGATTCCCACTGAGATGGCTGGATGAAGTGGAGAAGGATGTAAGGGGAGCTGGAGTCAGAGGATGGAGGACGAAAGCAGAGGATCGGGATACCTGGAGGCATGTTGTTGAGGCGGTCAAAGCTGGAACCCGGCTGTAGAACCAAATAACAAGATCAACAACTTTAAGGGCTTTCACGAAGAGCAAAAGCAGAACAGCGGCTGGACAGAAGAGAGAAGAATGCAACGCTTCTGGGCTGCAAAAACGGCTTCCAGATATACCTTAACCTATATTTATTGACATGGTCACTTAATGGCCCAAAACGAGAAAATAAGAAGAACACTGCTATACTTGTACAATATTCAGAATATTGACAGTAAAGTCGAAATCGGTTATAACGACTCCGAAGGGAACGTTATAGCCGATAGTCGCACAAACCGGTTTATTCGTTGCCGCTAAAAATGTCATATCTGTAAGTTTTAGGCTGCACACTTACTTGGTTAATTAACATGATATTAAATTAAAACTACAAAATACGCAACTGAAAGAAGTGCTGTATGTACAGTACAGTATTTGTGGAGTGAGACTGCGGGGAATTTCGCTGGCTTTCGGTTGAAGAACAGGTCCACTGATCGGCACATTATTTGTTCTTTGCTACTTAAACGTTCTAAGTAAAAATTATTCACTATCTCTGTGTTCAGATGATCTGGCCCGCTTGATTTTAAAAAAATAATTAGAAGAGAGACTGTATTTTCTCTCTATTCTTCCAAATTGTAGAAATCGTTCGGTGCGATACACCCAATTCCTTCGGGGCGTTGACGTTCGTTTCCCCATTTTTTCCAATCGCCAAAATATGTGTCAGGCACGCCGATTTCGGGTAATTATTGGGGGGGGGGGAGGGCATGATTAACATGAACACAGGCATGTGAAATGAGGAGCAACTATTAATGCAAACATTCCTAAGTAATAACAATATTCACAATCAGAAAAAACAGAACAATAATAAAACGTGTTTCTCAAATACATTTTAAACGAATCTTATGTATGGAGTTTTCAATAATATTCACCAGTAAACAGAAAAATAGAACTTGATTCATAAAAACAATAAATATTTTGAAGAAATGCTTATGTACGAAGCTATCAAAAATTATCACAAGTAAAAACATCAGAACTTGCTTCATAAATACATTTTCTTAATACATTTCGTATTTTCGTACTGTATATTATGAATTTCAGCCGGCCCCGTGGTGTAGGGGTAGCGTCCCTGCCTCTTAGCCGCAGGCTCCGGGTTCGATTCCCGGCCAGGTCAGGGATTTTTACCTGGATCTGAGGGCTCATTCGAGGTCCACTCAGCCTACGTGATTAGAATTGAGAAGCTATCTGACGGTGAGATAGCGACCCCGGTGTAGAAAGCCAAGAATAACGGCCGAGAGGATTCGTCGTGCTGACTACACGACGCCTCGTAATCTGCAGGCCTTCGGGCTGAGCAGCGGTCGCTTGGTAGGCCAAGGCCCTTCCCCGTTGTAGTGCCATGGGGTTAAGGTTATATTATGAATGTCATGATACGAAATGTGAAAAGCTCTACCATCAGATGTACCGCTTGAACAGCCTCCATTGAAAAATGAAGTTCTCTGAAGGAATTTCCGCTTTCTAATCTCGTTTCTTGATATAAAACCTTCTACCATCTTCTCCAGATTTAACGCCTTAGCAGCCTCCGAAGACTACCGAACGCCACGTTTTAACGAGACTTAACATCTATGAGGACAATTTTTTTACCCCTGTAAGATCATTTGGTGGGAAGGGGCAGAAAACGCCTTGCCCGCACCCCCACCCCCAAGGTCGGCGCCACTATTATATGCCATTCTTCTCCATTATTAAACTGTTCTTTTCTTTTCTTTTGTGACATCATCACAGCGATGCTTGGCTTGACTATTTAACAGACTGATTTTTGAAGTCTACAGTAATAAGCGTTACATTGTTGCCAGCAATCCCCTAAAAAATACGTAACAAAAATATCATTGGACGTTATAGCCGATACATTTATCCGAAAATGTGATTAAAATACGTCGGTTTATACGATATGTCGTAATAAGCGACGTCGTACTAAGCGATTTGTTTAAATACGGTGTTTATATAGAATTTAGACGGGACCATTAGATTTCGCCGTTATATCCCAAGGTACGTTTGGTTATATCCAATACGTCGTTAAAAGCGATGTCGCAAAAAACGGTCTTGACTGTAGTAAGTGGAATATACATGTAGAAGACTGAAGACTGCACCTTTCAGACAGTTTATTGCAAGTTAAGATCCAATGAGAAGGTTTGTTGTTAGTTTAGTCCTCAGCCCGAAGGCTGGTTGGATCCTCAACAGCTCTGCCATCAGCTGTCATAGATGGCCTAGGCATCACTGAAGAGGCGTACTAGGGAAATGAGGAGTGAGGTAGTTTCCCGTTGCTTTCCTCACAGAGCCAGAAGTTGCTATTACATATCAGTCTGCCAAGCCCACTGAAATGCAAGCACCAACCAACCCTATGAGCAATATTTTCACGCCATTCATACCAGGGACTGGCTGCAGAAGGAATGGCATTACTAGCATCACTCAAACCTCAGTCACTTTCGTTTTGTCAAAGCCAAGGATAAAGCTGAGACAGATCAATGCAAGTAACAAAATTGCTCTAGCCCATACCAGAAGACATAATGTACTGCAAACACTAGGTCCGCCAGCAAAGGCATAATGAGAAGGTATAGAGGAGAAATTATTTTAATAAGTATCACTAAACTTGCCTGGTGTCTGGGGACAAGTACAAAATATGGGCTTTATCCCGAGAGTGGAGCTAGATTCGGGTGGGGATAAATGAAAGACATAACTCCCATACAATCCGACCACCGATAAGCTAAACATATTCCATCACAATATGGGCGGGACACCCATCACAACCTTAACACACATTCACGGGCTGGAGACGTGGTTTATCATGTAAGTCAGTGGCCGACGGTTCAAGGTAACATACTGTTCCTCGGGCGAGTAGCAACACGTGCCGAACATTAACGTAATCCAATAACGTTCCTTATCAAGCTCGTGCACGGACTCCCCCGCAGTGCAAACGTCAGCAACAGACTATTTCCTTTATACGGGGAATAGCAATGTTAAACACGGCACTGACGGCAGTCGATCCGCTGCTAGGGAGGTATCAACTCTGTTCATTTCTTCTTTTTTTTTTTCGCTAGTGGTTAAACGTCGCACCTATACGAAACAAAAACAAAAAAAGAAAGAGAAGGAACATGGGCGGTAGCTGCCAGAAATCTTCGGTAACTGCAAAGTAAATATACAGACCAAAATAAAAGCAGACTAAATAGCACTTCAGTTCCTGGTAAACAGCAAAAAAAAACCACACACACACACAATATTCGCGTCCCTCGATTCTTGTCACGGGAGTTTAATTTTATTACACAGGCCCATTGTAGATGATCATTTAATACCAATTGCCATCAGAATCTCAAAGGAAACATCGCAACAAAAAATTACTAGCTCACCTCCTTAATCACAGATTTATATAACCGAAATTGTTACTGCAATTTCAGAAAGACAGAAACCGCTGGAAAGTAGTGATGAGTTTCAGGTTACAGCACAACACTATCGGGAGGATAATATTCTATATCAATCTTTCGTGATGATTTGACACGACGCGGCTCATAGGAAACGCATGGGCAGTAAAGAAGCTGGTCTAGGTGATACGCCAATACTCAGAACGCTGGCTGCTTGACTTAAATCGACAACTCAAGTCTATATCCTAACATTCAGGGTGCGAAATCGCGGGGGGGGGGGGGGGGATGGGAAGGTTTTCCCCTCCACCGATGATTTTATCTCAAAGATCCCCCTCCCCACTAAAATTGCCCAGGGGGGATTCTTTCATTATAAAATGAGGAAAATGTAACACATATATTACTGAAATCAATGTCTTTTACTGTGCATATTTTCATATAAACATCAACAATAAAACACATAGGCCTAAGTTAGAAATAATACTATGCCACACCTTGAGCAATAAACCAACGCAGCGGTGGCAACTCCGCACATGCAGCCTATTTTTCATGTTTCACTCTGGCAAGTCCATCTGAAACCCGGGAATAATTTTCCATTGAACATCATTCTTGTTATAACAACAGAATTCAAACAAAAACATTTTAAATTTACATTTTTAAGGGGAGGGGTTAATTTACTTAGAAGGGAATTATATACCCCTATATACTGTTTGAAATACACTAGTAGTTAAGCCCTACGATTCTTCTCCCCCCCCCCCCCCGCGCCACTTTTTTTTTATTTCGCACCCTGCTAACGTCCGCAAGAATTGAAAAAGAAATACCTAAACCACGGATATATCGAAATGATTTAAATGCCAGAGTCTTACCCCCTCCTATATAGGTTCTTGGCTAAATAGTCGGCGCGCTGGCCTTCTGTTCTGAGGGCCTTGGGTTAGATTCCCAGCCGGGCCAGAGATTTTAACAACAATGTTTGGTTTTGGTAGTAGTGGTGGTGGTGGTGGTGGTGGTGATGATTAATATTTTAAGAGAAAGTACTGTACAACTAAGCACCATTTCTTGTGAAATCTATTCAAAAGGGGAAAAAAGGAAGAGGTCCGGTTCTTCGCAGAATGTTAATGAACGACAAAAAGGGGGGGAGGAGAGGAAGGGACACGACAGGTGTGAAAACGAAAGACTCCCTAACCCTACAAACCTAATACCGCCGAGCTCGGAAGATAACAAGAGTTGGCCAAGGAAGGTCGGATAGGATAGATCAAAGCGAAGAAGTGAGCGGACAAATTGCAACCCTGCCTCACTCCTTTCTGTAAAGCTGCTTGTCTTTCTTATGCTTCGATTCTTATCACTGGAGTTTCAATTTTGTATACAGGTCTGTCGTAGATAATAACTTAATTCCAGCTGCCATCAATCTCAATGGTAACATAATATCACAACAAAAGAAAATACTAGCCCACTTATATAATTACAGATTTATATAACGGAAACTGTTAATGCAACTTCAGAAAGAAAGAAAGAAAGAAAGAAAGAAACCGCTGGAAAGTTGAGATGAATTCATAACCCTAGGGTAGTGTATCTGAGCCATCGTTGCAACATACTAACGACTAGCCAATACCTGAAGCAGCCCACAAGTTCATCTACCCCCCCCCCCCCCAGGGGGAAATTTAAAACTTTTAAACAAATGGTAACAAATGAAATGGCGTAGGCTTTTAGTGCCGGGAGTGTCCGAGAACAAGTTTGGCTTGTCAGGTGCAAGTCTTCTGAAATGACTCCCGTAGGCAACCTGCGCGTCATGATGAGGATGAAATGATTATGAAGACGACACATATGCCAGCGGAATAAATCAATTATGGTTAATTATGGTTATGGGAATTGAACTCGCGACCCCTGTGACCAAAGACCAGCAAGCTAAACATTTAGCCATGGAGCCAGACGAAACATATGCTGAAGCTAACGTTACTGTACATGCAACTTGTAATAAGTAGATTCAACTCGCGAGTGAAGAGCGGTGTCCCGCGCTATCGCGGCAACGTCGCACGACTTTCCCTGCATCGGCCGCCTACTCATTCATGTTATTCTACCCAATACAAATACAAATTGATATAACAAAAGGGAATTATTTACGCATTTCACCGTCATACAACATAACCATGGATATAATAAAAGATCATACCGCGACCAAGAACGCAAGTTTCCAAACGTTACCTTACAAAACTGATAACTTTTTCCTTGGAAATATAACATTCTGAAATTTATAAATAATATATCAAACATCCCAATGTAGGCCTATATTGTGTTAAAATTTGGATTCCATCAGTTGACGAGTTTGGAGAAATAATGTCTTAAAGCCGGGACATGGTTGCAACACGCTTAAAACCGGACACTTTTTGCATTCCACCTGCGATAACAAAATATTGAAGTATAACTGTATTAGCTATTATCAAATCGTGTAGATGTCGTATCATTCATAACGTGTCATGTGGCACCTGGGAAGCGAAGAACAATAGTCGCACGGTGAGATAAATCCGCCATGTGCAGACACGTGCAAGGCGAGTGGACGGAGGAGCACGCCCAGCTGAAAGTGGCGTGAAAGTTAACTTCTTTTTACAATTTACCGTCGGCAGCCCTGAAGATGATTCTCCGTGGTTTCCCATTTTCACACCAGGCAAATGCTGGGGCTGTACCTTAATTAAAGGCCACGGCCGCTTCCTTCCAACTCCTAGGCCTTTCCTGTCCCATCGTCGCCATAAGACCTATCTGTGTCGGTGCGACGCAAAAAAAAAAAAAAAAAAAAAAAAAAAAAAAAAAAAAAAAAAAAAAAAAAAAGGAGAAACTTCCTAATCCGAACTTTACCTAAGACAGCAGACTGTAAAACCATTATAGATTAATAAGATTATGCGCTTAATGCTATCGCTTTTAAACAAATGCCTGAGTGTCTGCCTTGAAAACGCATCGTACCAGTAAATTCTCTAGCATTTAAGTACTCTTAAGTAGTATGTATTGCAACCTTGAGGACGAAAGGCGAGCGACAAACCAACTGAGGTACGCAGCCAACAGAGCCCTCATGACGTTCCCGGCACAATGCCCGACGTTTTCTAAAAATAATGCAATTAACTGAAGCCTAGAATGAGAAAATTAAAATGAGAAAAAGAAACACGAATATGAAAGTGGATCATCTGCCCAGGGAATTGTGAAAAAAGATAAATTAGAGAATCACCCCTGGGAGGAGCTGCCATGCAAAAACTGTTAATTTAGATCTACAAGGACAGAAGAAGTCTTTGCAGTGCAGTCTTCTGGTATGGGCTACAACAAGTTGATTGCTTTCTTTGACCAGTCACAGTTTTATCCTTGGTTTTCACAATATGAAAGTGACTTGAGGTATGAGTCATAATATTGAAAGATGCGTGGTGACAGTTCTTAGAAGGAGGTCGGTTTACTGCCTGCCTGGGTGGGAAGAAGGGAGTAGGCAGTATGGTTGCCATGGAAACGAGGGCGGACCCACTGCGGTTGCCATGGAGATACGCCTGCTGGCCGGATCTTGTTGCTTGGGGTCGGTTGGTGCATGCATTTCAGTGGACTTAGCAGATTGATATGTAATAGCCACTTCTGGCTTAGTGAGGAAAGCAACGAGAAACTACTCCACTCCTCATTTCCCCAGTACGCCTCTTCGGTGATGCCTAGGCCATCCATGACAGCTAATGGTGGGGCTGTTGAGGATCCAACCAGCCTTCGGGCTAAGGAATGAACAAGAACAAGAACAAAACCACGGAAGTTCCTTCATAGTTGTGAGAGATAGACCTCTTACTTTTTCTTACATGTCGACCTCCATATCGAAAATCCAGTTGCTTTTTGTTGGATGTGATCCCTCCATCTATTCCTAGCAGGTGATCTGCGTAGGGATTGCCCAGTGGCACTGTATTTCGCTACAGCCAACCAACCAAGGATCGGCGGGAAAAGAAGAGAGAGCTTTTCTGCTTGGAGGTAAATGCCAATGCTGTGCACCAGATCAAGAGGATGGATTGGAGAGCCTGACTTCATAACAGGCGCTCGCCACCACGCTCCGCAAACGCAGCGTTCATTTTATTTAATAAAATCTTCCTTCCTATGAGCCTGTCCCGCGGTGTAGGGGTAGCGCGCTAGCGTCTTACCCGGAGGCCCCGGGTTCGATTCCCGGTCAGGTCAGGATTTTAACCCGATTTTTATCCCGGTCTAGAAAGCCAAAAATAACGGCCGAGAGGACTCTTCGTGTTGGCCACACGACACCTCGTGATCTATAGCTACACGCCGCGGGCTGAGCAGCGGTCGACCAAGGCCCTTTGCCAAGGGATTTGGTTTGGTTCCTCCCTATGAAAATTCTCCCTGTGGGTAAAAGCAAAGCAAAGCAGTCATCTCCGTACAGGCCATGAAGGCACTTGGAGTGGTGGAAGGTAAAGGCTTCCACTATCCGTAACCTCGGCACTCGATGGGGTAGAATGGTTAGCTCTACGCCCAGTCGCCTTTGCCCCGAGAAATTAACCTGGTAGGCCTACTCATTTTTGGTGTAGGCTGAGTGAACCTCAGGGCCATGTGAACCTTCGGAAGTAGAAATCTCGTTTCTTAGATTCGAACCCTTGTCCTTCCGGGCGAACCGAGCACCCCTTTACCGCCTCGGCCAGGCAGCCCCTTTTCCCCGTGGGTGGGGGTGGTAAATACACCCACGGCATCCCTTGCCTCTCCTAAGAGGCTATTAAAAGGGGGACCAGGGGCTTCCATAGGGAGCGTAGGTTGGCGACCACGCTTCCCATAGCTGAGCCCGGCATTGCTTTCGCTTGTGCCAGTCATCCCATTTTCATCTTTCCTATGTGAACTCCCTTGGTCAACTCTTATTCTTTTCCGGCCTCAACAATATAAGGTTTGCGAGGCTTGGGAGTCTTAATTTTCACGCCCTTCGTGGTCCTTGTCCTTCTTTTACCGATATTTTCACTCTTCGAAGTATCGGATCTCTTCTTCTTTCCTGTCTGATTTATCTTAATAGAGGCTGGTTGCCCAGTGGCACTGCCTCTTAATAATCACCATCACTCCCACCACCACATGGAAAAGACCAGGGGCGGCGATTTATTCCATTTTAGCCACCTAAAACTAGGAATTATTAAAAAGCAATTTATAAAAACCCTGTTGTCTATTGCCTAATTTCTCCCTTTCATTTATTTAAATATTAAGCAAATACTTAGCCTAAATATTAAATATCATTTGACACAGGTAACCAATTCGTTCATTGCCACAGCAAGTAGTGGAGACTAGCCTATCGTTGCAACGTGTAGAAGAGCGATTATTATCTGATGGCACAAAACCTTAGCTGCGAACGTGAGTGTTCCTTTGGTGAAAGTTTTATTGTATAATACGGAATCAAAATCTATATTATTACCGTAGTTAAGTTGGTAAACTGTCAACCTTTACTTCTCTGTCGAAATTCGCTCAGAGAGCATAAAAAATCATTTTGTAGATTTTTAAAAATATTGTTGTCTATCCCCCAATATATTCTCCAGACACCGGTAATTTTTGTTGTCTATAAATTTTGTGTCCCCTCCCCACCCTCCTTCCACGCACACACTTCTAATTCCCAATCGCCGCTACTGGAAAAGTCCATCTTCAACACGGAAGTACTGTACCCCCGGTGAGTATGGGTGCAAATTCTGAATCTCGCAATCAAAATGAATTATTGGGAGGGAAGGCACAAGTATCTGATATCAAACTCAAGTATTTTGTATGTGATGATATCGTAGAAAACAGTGCATTCCATAGACCGAAAAAAATAAATAATGCCTGGATTACAGTATGAAAGAGCTGAATATCACTAAACTCTTGACCTGCGTGAATTGAGGAAATCTCGGGTTCTTGGATCACAGAGATGGAGTAAAGATTGAAAAGAATATTCTACACGGAAAAACAGATGGCAAGAGATCAATAGAAAGATGATCAGCGATATGAAGTTCCAGCATATATTGAGGAAGGCTGAAGGTCAACAAGGGTGGCGTGACTATCTCAGAAGTACTACGAAATGAGTAAGAGGACTAATTTTGATAACGCAATAAAAAAAACCACATAGTAACTAACATAAGTGTGGTCCGACTCTTTGGCTGAATGGTCAGCAATGAAACATTCGGTTCACAGGATTCCGGGTTCAATTCCCGGCCGGGTCGGGGATAATCGCGTCTGATTAATTCTTCTGGCTCGGGGACTGGGTACTCGTGTTTGTTCGAACACTCTCCTCTTCATATTCACACAACACACTACCAACGAACACAGAAACATACAATAGTGATTAAATCCCTCCATACAGGGTTCCGGTCAGGAAGGGAATCCGACTGTAAAACAGGGCCAAGTTCATATGTGCGACACAGTTCATACTCGCGACCCCACTGGAGTGGAAAAAGCAGTAGTAGTAGTAGAAGAAAGAAGAAGTAATGGACGTGTACAATCAAAACAAATTGTTGGTATAACCTGTTTGCTAGCATGAGCTGTGTTCATAACTATTTTGTTTAAAATAAATTGGTTTGGACTACGTTAAACAAACATTACAGACCTACTATCAGTTCACATATCACCACCAGGAACAGTCTCTATTTTTATTCCGCCCTATGGCCTGATTACGTAAGATGATACAAAATATTTTCTCCATTATCTACATGAATTGTTCTGTAGTATCTTTCCGTTATCTCTGTGTAGTTATACAAATATTATTGTACTTACCAAGTTCTCTGTTTTATTTTTGAATAACACAATTAAGATTTCCAATTTTCTTCTGAACATTACTTCCCGCGCTACAATTTCCGTGACATTTCCAGAGATGCAGTAGCTTCCGTGGCTCAGGCGGCAGTGCGCCAGTCTCCTACCGCTAGGTTCCGTGGTTCAAATCCCGGTCATTCCACGTGAGATTTGTGCTGAGCAAAGCGGAGGTGGTTCAGGTTTTTTCTCCGGGTACTCCGGTTACTCCGGTTTTTCGTGTCGTCTTTTCATTCCATCAACACTCTCTAATATGATTTCATTTCATCAGTCAGTCTCATTAATCATTGCCCTAGATGAGTGCGGCAGCCGGCACCATTCATATCCTCGCCGCTAGATGGGGGTTTCATTCATTCATTCATTCATTCATTCATTCATTCATTCATTCATTCATTCATTCATTCATTCCATTCCTGATCCGGTTGAATGACTGGAAACAGGCTGTTGATTTTCGCATTTCACTTCTAGCGATGAAGTTCATTTTGACGTGAATACGTCTATAAAATCAGACTACAAGACTAACGAAAGCATGTGTTTATATTCGGGCTTATAACTCCTTAACTAAACATCAGATCCGAATGCTTGAGGTATCGTTTGACTGAAAATATTCAACATGAGTGAGAATATTACACACAGTGGGCCTCAGTTAAATACGCGGAGGTGGGTGGCTTTAAAAGAAGTGACGATTCGGAAGTATGTGATTTGATTTGCGAATACTCCGAAACATTCGCATGACAAAATGGTCTGATCTTCAAAACTACCGAGCAAGCTGGCCCTGCGGTTAGGGTCGCGCAGCTGTGAGTTTGCATTCGGGAGATGTTGGGTTCGAATCCCACCGTCAGCAGCCCTAAATATGGTTTCCCGTAATTTCCCATTTTCACACCAGCAAATGCTGAGGCTGTAACTTAATTAAGGAGATGGTCCGTACCTTTCCAATCCCTTTGCCATCCTTTCCTCGCCAAAAAACATCGATGTGCTAGTACGACATTAAACAAGTACCAAAATACCAAAATTAACGCGGCAAGGTAGGGGTCAAAAATGTGTATTTGATATTTTTTAAACAACTGGTGATTTCACCATCCAAATTTCAATTTAGACCTCTCAAGTTGGGTACCATTAGAAAGCTCTCTCAGAGCCCGTTACGACGGTACCACAATGATTGCCCTACGACCGTTAGAAACAAAGTTATGCGGGGGTGAAAGTTATGAACATTTTGTAATCTACTTCACATGTGAATGTAAATCTTTATCCATGATATGTGTGTATCAATGAATAGAAAATCTTAATCCGGAAAAAACGGTACCATTCCAGTAAACTTAGAACCATCGCGGAAGGAGTTTCAAACCGTACAAAAATTTGAAAATTAACAAAATATGTTTTGAAACATCTGTTCAGGCTATATACTGTAGTTAGCCACTCGTGTCGCTAGGCGGCCAGCCAGATAAGTAAGTTCGCAATAAATAACATCGACACGTTATGTATAGGGCCCCGATGTTTATGACGTCATATTTTTCTTTATTTTATTCCCATGGAAAATACAAATTAAGCATGATTGTATCTACGGTGACTAAAATGATGCAATTTTCTTTCTTTCTTCTTTCTTTCTTAATCTGCTTACCCTCCAGGGTTGATTTTTCCCTCGGATTCAGCGAGAGATCACACCTCTACCGCCTCAAGGGCAGTGTCCTCTGTCCTGGAGCGTGAGACCTTGGGTTGGGGGATACTACTGCTATGCTAAACAGGGGCCTTGGCAGGGAATGGGAAGATTGGAAGGGATAGACAAGGAAGAGGGAAGGAAGCGGCCGTGGCCTTAAGTTAGGTACCATCCCGGCATTTGCCTGGAGGAGAAATGGAAAACCACGGAAAACCACTTCCAGGATGGCTGAGGTGGAAATCGAACCTACCTCTACTCAGTTGAGCTCCCGAGACTGAGCGGACCCCGTTCCAGCCCTCGTACCACTTTTTCAAATTTCGTGGCAGAGCCGGGAATCGAACCCGGGCCTCCGGGGGTGGCAGCTAATCACACTAATCACTACACCACAGAGGCGGACATGCAATTTTCACGGGTCATATAAAGTCATATTTCTGGCTCTTTTAACTGTTTTTGTTATTTTCCGGTAATTTTTCATATTATGGTCATATTTCCCCTTGGATGTTCGTGTTTTTGTCATATTTTTATATTTTTAATCCGTTTTCGCATACCTGCTTTTCAGTCGTGTCCAAGACTGATTTTTCACATTTCCTAATTGTCTGCAATTCCTTTTAATTATCTTTCTTGGAAATATATATTTATGTAAATTAGGAGGGTAGGCTGTATAGAAAGAGACAGATGCGTATAAAGCGACAGAATAGCGAGCCTCGATTCAACTCTAATGATTTCAAATATGGCCCAATAACATCCTGCGATGTTGAGCGGTCTTTTTCCCGTTACAAGTAAATGCTGCGTGAAAATAGAAGATCGTTCCTTTTTGAAAACTTTAAAATAATGTAATATACTATTGTGACTCTTTCTGATCGCCCACCAAAATGTGACATATTTTCCATTCTGTGCAGAGTCGAGAGTTGTCTCTAGACTGAAAAATTAAATTCAAAATAAATAATAAAATTAATATTATTACTTATTTATTATTATTGAATGTTCTAGATTTTAAAAGTACATTTTCAGTATAATGTTAATTTAAACAGCGGCAAGATTTTGAAGACTTCTAAAATGTGATCAAAAAACTTTTAAGTCATATTTATTGTCGTATTTTAATACATTTTTAGGTCACAAATGCTTGCATATTTCTAAAAATGTTCGGTCTCATAAACATCCGGGCCCTAGTACGTATTTATTTCATTGTTTCGAAGAACCCATGAGCTGATGCTGGTATTAGGGACAGTACGTTACAAATTTGGCACAGTTATAATATTGATATACAAATTCAAGGTTTATTCTAGGATACGATTAAATGTTAAAAATGTTTCCAAATTTCCATTTGGGAAAAACAAATGATCAGAAATATTTCTTTCAATAAATGAAACTCAAATTGATTTAATTTATACTATCAGTTTCCCGCTGGCTCCGCCCGCAATGTACAAAGTATGGTGTTGTTCGTTACTATCCTCACGGATGTATTTGCAAAGTTTCGAGTTAATGAAATAAAGCACATGATCTGCTGTGGTAATAGAATGTAATATTATGTCAACAAAACACTTGAAAATACATCACACAAAGAAATTGAATTAAACGTTCCTTAGAACAACACTACGCGCCGAACTGTTAAAAAGTCCTTCAAAGATCTTCGTCATGGAAACAAATGTACTCATAACTTTTTTTTTTTTTTTTTGCTATTTGATTTACGTCGCACCGACACAGATATGTCTTATGGCGACGATGGGATGGGAAGGCCTAGGAATGGGAAGGAAGCGGCCGTGGCCTTAATTAAGGTAGAGCCCCAGCATTTGCCTAGTGTGAGAATGGGAAACCACGGAAAAACATCTTCAGGGCTGCCGACAGTGGGGTTCGAACCCACTATCTCCCGATTACTGGACACTGGCCGCACTTAAGCGGCTGCAGCTATCGAGATTGGTGTCATAACTTTTCTCATAATCTACTAATTTAAGTAGTTATTACCTCAAAAGAAAGCGCTTGATCCACTGAGTGTTTTTAGACCAAAACGAACTGCATACCTCAATTAGAACGAAAAATAATATTGCTTCAGTGAGAAAAAATGTTGAAGAAATGAGACGTCAAATTGAATGTGCACTCATAACTTTCCTCAGAATCAACAAATTTGAATACTTAAGAGCTGAAATGAAAGAGCCTAAGTGTTCTTAGGCCAAAACGAACTCCGTACCTAAATTAGAACCAAAGTTATGATTGCTTCAAAGAGACGAAAATTGAAAAATTCAAATAATTTGAGGAAGGCGAAAGTTAAGTGATTTATAGTACCCGATGATAAATCTGTGCATGAATACCTTTCAGTTAAAAAAATGAAGGAAATCGACCAGATAGAATGGCCGGACTGACTTAAGTTTTCATAATTTTTTATAATATATAGATGCATCTAATGAATCATTTTCGAGAGACATCTATATGGAATTTGGAGTCGACAAATGTAGTACTCAGGGCCTAGGAAACTACCACGAATGAAATCATCAGTTCTCTAGAGGGTGGTGAGATGAGGCCTCTTTGATAAAAATATACTTCTTTCTATATCTCTCTCAATCAAGAAAATATAGGACCCCGTAGATACCAATCCACAATCGTAAGAGCCCCTGGGAATGATGAGCAAAAATCAAGGATAATAGTGAAATGTAATGTAATGGCAATTTACACTATATTGTAAAAGCGAAAACAACGTGATCTCTGAAAATGCCATGAAGTTCCTTTCAGGAGTCTTCCACTCTCTGTGACTAAGTGGAGTAGAGTGATCAGCTGTCTGCCCAGCCATATTTGCCCCAGGAATATTAATCTGGTACTCATTTGCCGTGTGGGCTGAGTGAGCGGCGGCGGCGGCGATCGAGGTGGTGGTTATCATGATGACCGTTTTCAGAGAAAGTACAACTCGGCAATCGTAACTCTTAACACTAATCAGAGAAGGAAAGGGAAGAGGTCCGACCCTTCGAAGAATAAAGGTATTGGCAAAAGAAAGGGAAGGACCACGAAGGACGTGAA
This sequence comes from Anabrus simplex, assembly GCF_040414725.1. Taxonomy (NCBI): domain Eukaryota; kingdom Metazoa; phylum Arthropoda; class Insecta; order Orthoptera; family Tettigoniidae; genus Anabrus; species Anabrus simplex. The sequence goes on along the minus strand of NC_090265.1, from coordinate 645,158,513 downwards.
AATAAAAGACGCCCTACACCTCACAAATCTAATATTGTCGGAGTCAGAAAAGAAAGAAGAAAACAAGAGCTGACCAAGGGAGACCGGGAAGGAAAATTGAAAGTGATCGTCCTGACACAAGTGGAAGGAATGCTAGACTCAACAAGAGATCTTCTAGGAGGTTACAGCTTTCAGTCACCTTTGACGTCCTACATGAGATATCACGGATGTATTCTAATGTACCGTTTCCATTCCCAGGTTGATGCTGAGTGAGCTCCAAGGGCCTGTTCCACGAACGAACATTGCAACTTTTCACTTTGCACTTTTCAGTTCAGATTTTGATCCACCATCACTTTTTAGATTTAGCTTGCAAAGTGAAAAGTTAAGAATATTTTCACTTTACAAGCCTGTTATGTTCCTCCATTTGTATAGAAATGCAAAGTGCAAAGAAATTAAGTGAAAAATTTTCAGAATTCTTGCAACGAGATGATTCCCTCTTCATCGGTTAATTAACAAGTATGTACACTAGTTTCTCGGCGTAGAATTTGGTTTAGTTACATAAACATGTTACGACGAGAGCTTTTTTTATCATCAAGTGAGGACAGTGATGAAGAATCCAACAAGAGAAAATACAAAGACAGCATTAATTTTCATAACCTCACTTCGAAGGAATTTCGCGAGTGTTTCCGTATTACCCCAACACAAGCTGACTATATTCTTGAAATGATCGGTCATTTTATGGAACAAGCAACAAAAAGAAGTCAATCCCTTTCAGTAAAAGAACAAATTCTTATATGCTTACCATTGCTTTAGGAAATGGTATCCAGCTGCACGGTGTAGCAGTAATGCATGGGATATCAAAATCAATTATTTGCAGAACTGTTACCAATGTCGTAGATGTTATAGTAATTGTAATATTTCCTAACATAGTACGTTGGCCTGATAATCCACATATTCACGCGACGGAATTTCTAATGAAGGGTGAATTTCCTTTTGTGTGTGGATGTGTTGACGGTACTCTCGTTAATATTGATGCTAGTCATCATTTGAGAGGTTATCTTTAAAGCTGCCAATTTCCAGCACAGCCCGATTCTTGTAATAATCTTTCTTTCCCATGATCAAAACTTTAAAACTAACGGTACCACAATTATACCGTCAAGTTCGCCGCGAAAAATAAAGCATTAAAATCATGGAGTTTGCCCATAGAATAAACTTGATCGGATCACTCATTCGCAAAGACTCTTCACTTTGCGAAGAAATTGAAAAGTAAAACCTGGGTCACGGTGGAACAGAAAGACTTTGCACTTTGCAAGAACTGAAAAGTGCAAAGTTGAAAAGTTGCAAAGTTCGTTCGTGGAACAGGCCGCAGGATCATATTTCCCTCCAAAAGAGGAAGTCTCGTTTCTATACTTTCGGAATTCATGACAAGGAATCAAACCCACGTTCTTCTCAAGTGAGTCGAGTACGCCTTAACCGCCTCGGCTAGACAGCTCCTACACCGTTTGTCGTTATTATTATATTTGTCGTTACTCGTAGCGGGCAACTCTTTGAAACTACAGTTACAAACTAGAAGTAACATACACAAAATAACATAAGCACAATAAATATTCTTAATCTTATGTTAAAGTGGCCTTCCTGGCTCAAACGGCGACACGCCGGCCTCTCACAGCTGGATTCCGCGGTTCAAATCCCGGTCACTCCACGTGAGATTTGTGCTGGACAAAGCGGATGCGGGACAGGTTTTTCTCCGGGTACTCCGGCTTTCGCTATCATCTTTCATTCCAGCAACACTCCCCAAATCATTTCATTTCATCTGTCAGTCATTAATCATTGCCCCAGAGGAGTGCGACAGGCTTCGACAGCCGACACAATTCCTATGATCGCCGCTAGATGGGGGCTTCATTCGTTCCATTCCTGACCCGGTCGAATGACCAGAAACAGGCTGTGGATTTTCATTTTCAATCTTATTAAAAACTATGGTCACAAACTAGAAGGTACGACAAACTTCGTGGTGAAGAGTTCATAGCATGCTATTCCGGCGCTATAAATATAGCTAGGGGCAGACAATGGGTAACGTGGAAACAGACTGAGCCGCTTAGTGCACAGGTTCTTAACACGGAACATGTTAATTCAGCAGCTATGACTCAAAGGATCAGTAGCGATATTTTGCGACGGAGAATCATCAGACGGCACGGGGCAGACCTAACTCAGATCACGGTGTTCCATGCCTTACACGTCTCACAAAGTCGCAGAATGTCTGGCGGAGGTCCCGACAAGGTAGAAATAATATCAGCCGATCCTCTCCAACAAGTGCAGCGCTACAATAATTGAACGTACTTAGGATGCAGTAGGACTACACTACAGGAACCTCTCCAGATTTACTGGTGTACATCGAAGTCCAGACAGACTGACCGGCCAGGGGTCTGGAAAGTGTACTCCACTGATCGCTACCAACCAACCTCTCCGATTTGAAGGATGCAAAAAATTAAATTTAAATACAAGGCGATATGGCCCTGACGGGCCTTGGCTTACCAAGCGATCGTTGCTCAGCCCTAAGGCCTGCAGATTACGAGGTGATGCATGGTCAGCGCGACGAATACTCTCGGCCGTTATTCTTGGCTTTCTAGACCGGGGCTGCTCTCTCGCCGCCAGATGGATCATCAATAACTGATCTCCAGTAAGCTGAGTGGACCTCGAATCAGCTCTCAGATTCAGGCGGAATTCCCTGACCTGGATGGTAATCGAACCCGAGTTTCTCTGCATAGAGACACTTTACCTATTTACTTGTTTGCACAATCCAGTTCATGCAAATTTTTTTACATACTTTATAATGAGACGAAACATGATTCGTCAATCACCTGTACATTAATGAAGACAACGAGGTGTAACTCTCCTTAACACCTAGGTCTGCTATTAGGAACTGAATACATATTCTCTGGATGTACACGCCACTTTGCGCGCACTACTTCTCTATTACAAAAATTAATGTCATTGGGATACCAAATACCGCCTATTCCTACTTCAATTATCCACAAGAGTGACCAGTCTGCCCTACCTCCAATTATTTGCATTTCTCTCTCTTAATGAAATACTGATTTAAAATCTTCCGCTGGCACGGATATTACCATACCACAACTATTCCACTCCCTCCTCCTTTTGTTCCATGACCTATTCATGTGCACCACTGAAAGTCATAAAGGGCCTTATGACGAGAAGATAAACCTTATCTCTCCAGCATCCCAACAAACATATAAAATAAATAAATCCCTTACATAATTCACTGGCTGGGTGGGCTTTGTCCCGGATATCAAAAAGTAAAATAAAATATTTAAAAAGAACTGAAGAATCTACTGGGATTTTCCATGACCACAACTCAACACAACCATCGCGACACGCCTGTAGCAAGATTCTAGGCGTAATGGCCGCCCTCTCCCCACTCCCCGCGCCCTCTTCTCACTATCAGGCAGCAGGAGATACCTTCAAATATTCGGCGATAAGAATCCATCAACGCGCCAAACGGACTATGGCTCAACACCGGACCCAGGTATGCGAGCTTAGTCCAAACACATTAAATAGTGAAAGTTCTTCACCGCTAGGCAACGCAATCAGCGCTTGAGTCGGGAAGTCGCGTGACTTCGGTCACGAGATGTGAGCACAGTCTCGTTTTTTGTATCACCACACCTCTCCACGTACTATAACTTCAACCTTAACGTTTCGTCATCTTCTGCAACACTCATTCCTTACCTACATCTTTCTCGCATACAGTTTATTATGTTCTTTACGCAGAATATGTCTATTGTTTCGTTCCAGTATTGGGTTTCTCGGTAAAAAAAATCGGCGTGTCTCAATAAAGCGTACATTAGACTTCCTTCAATCATTTCAAAACTATAAAAACTATAAAAAGTATAATGACCGAGTTGAAAAGAAGAAACTCCTAAGTTCGGTTCCTTGGCTGAGTGGTCAGCATTGAGGCCTTCGATTCAGAAGATCCCGCGTTCGATTTCCAGTCGAGTCGAAGTGTTTAATCACGATTTGCTCTGCCTCGGGGATTGATTGTGTTTGTCCCAACACGGTCCTCTTCATACATACAAACACCGCACTACCAACTATCACAGAAATACGCAATAGTGAATACATCCCTCCACATAAGGTTAGGAAAAGCTATAATACACACAGAAACATTGAAAAACATGCAAAACATCCGCCATCCAATCATGTAAGTAGAGGTTATCTTAAGCATTATGTTTAGTATATTGTTAACAGGATTCCCTGTGATTTTTTAAATTCTAAATTTGCAAGTTAGAACGAAATATGGTTATTGCGCCTGTGAAAGACGCTATGTGATGATGATGGAAAATAAAGACCCGCAGCCCGTATGAATTCTTTGAAGTAACTCGCACGATACTGAACCTTATATGACAGAACCTTACCGACCAAATGATGTTGGAGAAATACTGATCCGCAGCACGTATGAATTCTTTGAATTAACCCGCACGACACTGAACCTTATATGACAGAATCTTACCGACCAAATGATGTTGGAGAAATACTGACCCGCAGCACGTATGAATTCTTTGAATTAACTCGCACGACATTGAACCTTATATGACAGAATCTTACCGACCAAATGATGTTGGAGAAATACTGACCCGCAGCTCGTATGAATTCTTTGAATTAACCCGCACGACACTGAACCTTATATGACAGAATCTTACCGACCAAATGATGTTGGAGAAATACTGACCCGCAGCACGTATGAATTCTTTGAATTAACCCGCACGACACTGAACCTTATATGACAGAATCTTACCGACCAAATGATGTTGGAGAAATACTGACCCGCAGCACGTATGAATTCTTTGAATTAACTCGCACGACATTGAACCTTATATGACAGATCCTTACCGACCAAATGATGTTGGAGAAATACTGACCCGCAGCTCGTATGAATTCTTTGAAGTAACTCGCACGAACCTTATATGACAGAACCTTTCTGGTATATTCGGGAATATTTCCTTATTACTTCTTATTTTCCCTTGTTCAGTTGTTTTCATTGGTCCTAAGATTTTTCTCATGATTCTTCTTTCAGTACTTCCAGTTTATATAAACTATAGTTCAAAAGCAGACATTCATGTGCGTAAAGGCATTATGTTTCACCACTGTATTGTAGTGCCTTATTTTAATATTTTTAGATAAGCATTACTTGTAAAACTTCTTAGTGATGCCATACGCTCGTGCCATCTTGTGTAAGCTCTAACTTTTCTGCTACAGCAGATTTTTCTAAGCCATTTTCTTGAATTACTTTCTCTATTCGACCAATACCTATGTGTTGTCTAAAATTTTCGAGCGTTATTATTATTATTATTATTATTATTATTATTATTATTATTATTATTATTATTATTATTATTATTATTATTAGTTTTACGTTCCATTTAAGGTTTTCGCAGACACCGTGGTGCCGAAATTTTGTCCCATAGGATTAAAAAATCCTGAGTGATGGTAGTGGTGATTATTGTTTTAAGAGGAAGTACAACTTAGCAACTATCTTCTATAGTCGGCGTCAACTCAAGTCCTACGTGACGTCTTTGATATTGTACCGGTAGTCAGCTGAAGAACTGAGGAAAATATTCTTCCGTGAGTGAACACTTCCCCTCTTCCCGCCCTCTCAATCTCGTTCTGAACATGGCGGGTAATGTAAGCGGCGTTTATAACATATATATATAACATCAAAGGGACCGCTTAGGACTTGAGTTGACTCCGAGTATATCACTCATCAGGAAAAAAATGGAAGGTATCCGACACTTCGAGAGCGAACATATCGACCAAAGAAAGACAAGTGCCACGAAGGGCTTGAAAATTAAAGACACCCTAGGATTCGCAACCTAATACCACCGGGGTCGAAAAGAAATAGAAGCAATGCTAGGACTCGGCTAAAGGTCCCGCGGTCACCAACCCACGCTACCAAGTTCAGAGACATTGAAGCCCCTTTTAGTCACCTCTTACGACAGGCAGGGAATACCGTGGACGTTATTCTAAAGCCCCCACCCACATGGGGATGCCCTTTCTGACTACAAACCTATGTGGAAGGATGCATGTGCCAGCATTGCGTACTTCTGTGTTGGATGGAAGTAGTGTGATGCATGAAGATGTACGCTTACGAACACAAAGCCCCAGTCCCCAAGCCAGAAGAGTAAACCACAAGCAGCTTAAATCCCCAGCTCGGCCTGGAATCGAACCCGGGATCCTCTGAACCAAAAGCCGTGACTTACTGTATCATTCTGCCAAGGAGACAGCCTATTATTATTATTATTATTATTATTATTATTATTATTATTATTATTATTATTATAAGGGAGTAGTTAATACTTCTTCAGCATGTGAAGTTCAGATCTTTTTAGATAATGAGCGGAGAAAAGCAAATTATCTTTTCCGTCCTTTACACAATGTGTCTAAGTTTTACGGCCCGATACCCTTCCCTATGTTAACCCTACAAGGAAAAGACGCAAATAAAGCAGTATATAAACAGTAAGCTTGCTTTACTTTACAATGAAAACAAATCCTATCTAATGAGTACGCTGAAACTGATTAATTAGTAATTGTTTTTACCGCGGTAAAAATGCACCGTGAGGATGGATTGTTCTTGTCTATAGAAGAGTCTACTTCCTGTGGGTGGGACGGCAAAATAACACCCACGGTATCCCCTGCCTGTTATAAGAGGCGATTAAAAGAGGCCGCAAGGGATCTTAAATTTGGGGCGTAGGTTGGCGACCACGGGCCCTTAGCTGAGTCCTGGCATTGCTTCCATTTACTTGTGCCAGGTTCCTCACTTTCATCTATCCTATCCGACCTCCCTTCGCCAAATATTGGTTTTTCCGACCCCGGCGGTATTAGAGCATTCGAGGCCTAGGGGGATTTTTTTTATTTTCACGCCCTTCGTGGCCCTTGCCTTTCTTTGGCCGATAAATTCACCTTTCGAAATATCGTCGAACCACTTCCATTTTTCCCTTTCATCTCCGTACAGGCCATGAAGGCCCTTGGAAGGGTGGAAGGTAAAGGCTTCCACTATCAGTAACCTCGGCACTTCATTGGGTAGAGTGGTTAGCTCTACGCCCCAGGAATTAACCCGGTACTCATTTTTGGTGTAGGCTGAGTGAACCTCAGGGCCATATGCACCTCCAGAAGTGGAAATCTCATTTCTTAAATTTTACGACTTCCTGACGGGGATTAGATCCCACGCCCTTCCGGGCGAACCGAATACGCCTTTACCGCCTCAGCCAGACAGCCCCTACTTTTCCCTTTGGTTGGTGTTAATAAAGGATAGTTGCCTAGTTGTACTTCCTCTTAAAACAATAACCACCACCACAAAAAACCATGGCGCAACAGCCCCGAAGTGTCATGGCTTATCAAGCGACCGCTGCTCAGCCCGAAGACCTATAGATTATGAGGTGTCATGTGGTTAGCACCACGAATCCTTTCAGCCGTTATTCTTGGCTTCCTAGACCGGGGCCCACAACTCTCACCGTCAGATAGCTCCTCAAATGTAAACACGTAGGCTGAGTGGGCCTCGAACCAGCCCTCAGATACAGGTAAAAATCCCTGACCTGGCCGGAAATCAAACCCGGGGCCTCCGGCTAGGAGTCAAGCACGCTACCCCTACATCGCGGGGCCGCCATTCACCACCACCACTCCTCCATATTATTACCATCTAATTAGTATTGTATGAGGGATGCACTAACTTTGTTCTCATATCCTATACAGTTTCAACAAAGAAAAATGTCACTGTGTCCTGAGGCGAACCTTGCGTCTGAAACGCAGTAGTACATGAGAAAACGTGACATCAGTCTGACCACGGGATAAAGAGTATTTCCAAGTCCTCAACATCGTTAAGTCAGTAAGCGTGGCTATCATCACGTAGCATCCATTAGATACTCATTGTATGCAAACACAATCCAGATAATTCTACAACTTCAAGCGATCTTGCGGATTCGCAAGGCAGCATTAATAGGTATATATATCGCTTTTGCATGACCTTGTGCAAAAGATAATATAATATCACTAAACATCACGTAATTTGTCACAATATTTTCGCATCAAATATTCACTGAGCTAGAATTTTATCGTGTTCTCTCTCTCTCTCTCCTATCCATGTACCGTTCAAAGGGCGTGGTGTAGGATGACCAACTGATGAAGGAAGGACTGAGCGACAAGTCAGTCATAAAAGGGGAAAATTCCACAATTTGGGGAGACAGCTACATGTTTAACTGTAATTGTAAAACGACAAAAAAATGTAACATTTTCAAAAGCTTTGTGTTGCCAGTTTCCCTCTTTTTTGATCAAATGTACAAAAGTTTACAAAACGCCTTGTGGGCATTATTTCGATCATGAGATAATATGGCTTGTTGGTTTCCCACTTTGCATTATATGCACGTACGCGGTTTTCTTTTTCTTTTGCCTCCTCGGGTTTAAATGATGGCTTTCTTTTTTGTGATGAAGTAGACGGCAGCATTGCTGCCATCACTATCCGACGCCGAATCCATTTCAAAAATCACAAAAAATAAGAAAAACACCAGTTAATACAACACGTCTATGTTGAAGTGCTTCGTGCAACAGGATGACCACGGACTAACGGTAACTCGGAAGTCGAAAGGTACATCCGAATCGCTTCTCAAAAGATAACGTAGCCTGCTTCTTTTCACTTTCACGGTCATACTGTTGGCAACGGTTTAGCTATGTTTACTTGAAGCTAGATGGCAGGACAGGTGCGTATTGTGAAAATCCTTACCGATGACAGTAACATGAAAAATCGTTCAGATAGAAAACGAAACAATCACGGGACAAATGAAGTCCAGCGCAGGGCAATTACAAAATACCTTAAAATGCCTAGTGTGTTGGCATGTCATGTGTGGTTGCAGAGTTTTTGCCATGCTCTTTTATCCTGCGCTAGATGCGTCGCTTGATCTAGAGACCTCCCAACCAACTCCTTCACCTGGTCAATCCACCTTGCTGGAGCTCTTCCTCGGGTCCTTGTTCCCTGCACTTCGCTTTTCACGATCAGCCTATCAATATCGCCAGTTCTTCTTGACATGCGACCGAAGTATCTGAAATAGATCTGGCTAATCTTCTTCATGAGCCAGTCTTTGATCTTGAGTTCTTCTAGGAGAGAAGCGTTCTTCCGGTGTTCGGTCCAGGATATTCTTAGAACTCGGCGGTACACCCACATTTCCGCCGGGTTGAGTGGCTCAGACGGTTGAACCGCTGGCCTTCTGACGCCAACTTGGTAGGTTTGATCCTGGCTCAGACCGGTGGTATTTGAAGGTGCTCAAAACGACAGCCTCGTGTCTTTAGATTTACTGGCACGTTAAAGAACTCTTGCGGGACTAAATTCCAGCACCTCGACGTCTCCGAAAAAACCGTAAAAGTAATTAGTGGTACGTAAAGCAAATAACATTATTATTACACCCACATTTCCATCGCTCCAATCTTCTTCCTGTGAGCTTTATGAATTGTACAGTTTTCAACTGCGTATGCGACGATGGTGTTAGTAGTGATTATTGTTTTAAGAGGACGTACATCTGGGTTAACATTAATCTAGGGAAAATGGAAGAACCGAGAGATTTGGACGTGCGGTTAGGGACGCGCAGCTGTGAGCTTGCATTCGGCAGATAGTGGGTTCGAATCCCACTATCGACAGCCCTGAAGATGGGGTTCCGTGGTTTCCCATTCTCACGCCAGGCAAACCCTGTACCTTAATTAACGCCACGGCCACTTCTTTCCCACTCTCAGCCCTTTCCTATTCCATCGTCGCAATAAGACCTATCTGTGTCGGTGCGACGTAAAGCAACTTGTAAGAAAAAAAGAAGACGTGCGACACATCGAAGAATGACACCATCGGGAAAATAAAAGAAAGGACCATGAAGGGCGTGAAAATGAAAGACTCCCTACGCCTCGCAAACGTAATGCAATCGGGATCGAAAGAGTTGACAAAGGAAGGGTGGATAGCAAAGATGAAAGTGAGGAGCCTGGCTCAAGCGGAAACGATGATAGGTTCAGTTAGGAGGCGCCTACCCACGCTTCCAAGCTAAGAGCCCCTGGTGTTTTCCTGTTTACCCACCTCCAGGGAGGAGAAACCGTTCCCACCGGGGAAAGATATAATTAATTTAATAATCTGTATATTTTAAACAATATAATATTCTTTCTTCCTTCAAGCAATCTTCGTCTGTAACTTCGCCCACATCGTGACGAGGTCGTGGGTCCGAACTGTGTCGATCGCACAAGTGGACTTCACCCTTTTGTACGGCCAGATACCCTTCCTGACGCCAGGCCCATGTGGAGGGATGCATTTACTATTGCATATTCCAGTGGTGCTTCGTAGTGTGGTGTATTGTGTGTGAAGGAGAGGTCGTCAGACGCATCTACCTGTAGTCTCGACTTCATATCTGAGTCATTTTGTCACGTCATGTTTATTCAGGAAATTCTGAATTATTTTTAGGATCGTCGCTTTTTAATCAGCCTTTCTACTCTTCTTTAGTAGCCTATTGTAGGTTTGCAAGTGTCAGAAATGAAGATGATTTAACTGAAGATCAGAAACTAATTAATCCAACCAAAAATTAAATTAACTGAAAGAAACAGACATGCAAGTAGTGAGAACGATTGCTGCCAAAAACAGGTGGGCACAACAGGAATGCATTCGTAATGAGGAGATACAAATGAATGAATTAAATCAATGGATGAAGCTCTGCGTACAAACAGACTTCGTAGGGCAGAGGGGATGGAGGGGGAGGGTGGTTGGTCACATAAAGCGAATGGAGAAATGTAGATTACCTAGGAGAATGCCAGAAAGAAAGAAGATATAATATTCGAACATGAGGACAATTTTAAGAGTACAAGCTATGCTTTTCCCCGAGTGGCCAGTGTAGTTTACAGGGTCTTTCAAAAAGCGCGCCGGTTTTGAATCGCGCGGTACATTTTGCTATTTGCTTTACGTCGCACCGACACAGATATGTCTTATGGCGACGTTGGGATGGGAAAGGCCTAGGAATTGGAAGGAAGCGGCCGTGGCCTTAATTAAGGTACAGCCCCGGCATTTGCCTGGTGTGAAAATGGGAAACCGCGGAAAACCATCTTCAGGGCTGCCGACAGTGGGGCTCGAACCCACTATCTCTCGATTACTGGATACCGGCCGCACTTAAGCGACTGCAGCTATCGAGCTCGGTGCGGTACATTTTTGTTTCTCGGTTGTAGACATTGTTGCGTATCGTTTCGGTAACCATTAACATTCCAATTGTTGCTTCAGTCTGAATTTCTCTCATTTCTTCATGTGTGTCTAGCCATAGAGCAGTTTACTATTTCGCAACGTGTGCTAATTGTGAAAACATTTTATCAGAACGGAGAAAGTTAGGTAGCAACTGCCAGTCGTGTTCGGGCGAACCTAGTGCGTAATGAAGCACCGAATGAATCAACAGTTCGCAGACTTATGCTCAAGTTCAATGAAACGGTTTCAGCAGGCAGTTGCAGAGTGGGCTTCGGCTGGTCCGACGGCTCTGCACTCCGGGATGGCCACGACTCCGCCGTGGTTGTACGCCTCTGCATTCGGGAGACGGAAAGGGGTTGGTCCCCACCGTCGGCTGTCCTTAGAATTGATTTCCGTGGTTTTCCATTCTCTTGCACTAAGGCGAATGCCAGGACAGCTCCTAATTATAGGCCACGGCCCCCAACCCTCTCACCTTCTCCGCACATCTCTTTCACCGTAGGCTAACAAATCTCCTGCCTGAGAGACGGCGTCACCGTCTAAGGGGCCCGCATCCCCCTTCAGGTCAGGAATGAATAGTAGTAGTAGTGAACATTAAAACCACTGAGCTGCTCCATGAGCGGTTCCCTGATCGCCTCATCTCGCCTAATGGTGACGACCAAGGTAATGTGACTTAACCCCTTACGGGCTTTTTGCTGTGGGGGGGGGGGTATCTTAAATCAGAAGTTTTTAAACTATTTTGAGATTGTACCCCTCACTCATGGCTAAAAGTTCAATATACCTCCAAGAAAAAATCCGTAAATGATAGGTTTAAAAAGTATGAGTACCTTGTTAATTATTAAAGCATTTCTAATTGATAATAAACCATTCTTTTAAATACACATCGTAAGTAAGACAAGATTATGAAATTAAAGAAGTTTTCATAACACCTCACAAGGGAAGAGGCTGTGTCTGTACCAAGTATAACACAATGATGATAATTAAGTAACACAAGATACCCTGTTTGTAGCCGATGAGAGATTCATAAAACACGAGATTTTAGTCTCGATATAAAATTAATAAATAAGGATGAACATTTTTTTATCTTAATTCTAGAATTCAGACATTGCGAACCATCAAAATTTCAATGGGATGGGTGTGCCTGCATAGAAAACCGCAGTATTCTGATGTGTCGTATTCCAGGTGAAACTTTCAAACGGGGCGCAGCTCCATATACACATATTTAACTTTCTGCTTATTTATTTCCATATTTCAATTTTTCTATTTTCTTCCCCCCTCCCCAGAAGGCTGCTAACTGCTAACCCACTAAAAAGTCTCAGGCGTACCAAAGTTTGAGAACCACTGTCTCAAACCACTGGTGTATAGAAATAAACCCCGAAACATCCACGAGTTAAGAGAGGAAATCCGACCTGTTGTTGGCGAAATCCAAGTGGAATCTCGTCAGGCAGTCGTAGCGAATTTCACGGACCGAGTTCTTGCATGCCAGCGCAATACGGAAGCTCATATCCCCGATGTAATTTTCCATACCTGAAATGGGAACGTGTGAGGAACATGTTTATGCATTTTGTTAATGTGTTTTGAAAAAAAAAGTTCATAATTTGATATATGAAAACCGGCGCGCTTTCTGAAGGACCCTATATAAGAAATATCGAATCAAGACCTAAGAAAACCAATACAATGAGTTTGCAGACCGAATTCCACATGGCTGGTTTTCGATCAACTTTAGAGTACTGGTCGGTAATGAAAGGCAGACTCCAGATATCTCATTCATATTCAACAGGTAACAGGCATGAATACAATAGCTGTGAACGAACCAAAGACCTTCATAATACTCTATTCCCAGCACGCACAGTCTTCACTTCTGCTTTCATTATGCTTACCTCGAAATGGTACAATACTAACAGTGTGTACTGACGTGTCGTTCAGAAATTACGACCGGTTATTCCAGTTCAGAATTTGGGAATTCGCTGCATTTACAGTGTATAAACATCAGGGAAAACTACACATAAAGACAAGTGCTGAAGACAGCCCAATATGGCTGGTTGAAGAAGTACGGAGATAACCTGTTCGCCATCAAAACTGTAGCGAAGTACTTACTTTCCATTCTTAATCTTATCATCACTACGGTACGTGATAGATGTCGGTATTGAATAATAATAATAATAATAATAATAATAATAATAATAATAATAATAATAATAATAATAATATGTCCGCCTCTGTGGTGTAGTGGTTAGCGTGATTAGCTGCCACCCCCGGAGGCCTGGGTTGGATTCCCGGCACTGCCATGAAATTTGAAAAGTGGTACGAGGGCTGGAACGGGGTCCACTCAGCCTCAGGAGGTAAATTGAGTAAAGGTGGGTTCCATTCCCACCTCAGCCATCCTCGACGTGGTTTCCGTGGTTTCTCACTTCTCCTCCAGGCAAATGCCGGGATGGTACCTAATTTAAGAACACGGCCGCTTCCTTCCCTCTTCCTTGTCTATCCCTTCCAATCTTCCCATCCGCCCACAAGGCCCCTGTTCGGCATAGCAGGTGAGGCCGCCTGAGCGAGATACTGGTCCCCCTCCCCTGTTGTATCCCCTGAACCATAGGGATCCCTCGATGAGTACGAGGGAAACACCAACCCTGGAGGGTAAACATATTATTATTATTATTATTATTATTATTATTATTATTATTATTACGGTGATACCGTGGAGCAGAAAGAGGTTAAAGAAGGTGCGGGCTTGAATGGGTCTAACAACTATATCAAGGATTGATTTAAAACTTTAACAAAGGTTATATTTCTTTTAGAACTTCAAACTTAATAATTTTTCATAACAATGAAACATCAGGTAAAAGGACAATCTTGAAACAAGTCTGGGAAAATCCAAGATTAGTGAACTTTACAGATCCTGGGCTTCAAGCCCCCCGCTTTACAATTTCTGAGCTCCCAGCTCTAATTTACAAAAGAGCACAAACTTATTCAAGGGCAGAAATCCCCTAATTCATGGAGCACTTGCTCCCGAAATACAATTTCTAGCCTTCTAGAGGCACTCGTTAATCTTACAAAAACTCTGAAGAAGAGCTAACAGGCTCTCAGTTTTCCAAGCCTACTCAAGGCAATCACTGGCCTCTCAAGGCACAACTTAGGGGGCCTTCATGGACAAGAACAGGTTAAATAACTGGCCCAAACACAAAAGGAATGGAGGCATACACTGCGCTCCAAGACAATGAAAACTTAAAAACCTAAAGGGCTCTAGGCCGATGAAACAGGGGCTATTCCCAAACTACTGAGGTGACTCGTATAGAAATTACTTTAGGCCTACCACATTACAGAATGAAAAAAATTATAAAACGTAGTCACCTCAAACCAAGATGAAGGGGAGCTCGAGAGGGTAATACACTCTCTATCCCCGATTTACAATTAAAGGGTTTACGAAGTTTTTACATTAGCCGAAAGATGATTTACATTTTAGAAAAATTAGGTTACATAGTTAAAGATTCGGACCTTTCACTCGGATTAAACTGCGGAGGTAGCAAGAAAGAATAGAGTTATGTGGCCATTACCTTGTAGATGTTCTAGTTGCCGACGAAAGAGGATGCCCGCCTCCTGCTTAACACACACACACTCAGAAAGACTACGATCAATTGGCCAAGAAACGTGAAAAGCCGCACTTTATAAACTCTCAGGGAAGGTTTGAGATAATTCAAGACTAAACTAGCCACACCCTCTCAATTTTATTGGTTGAGTTCAAAAGTAACACACCAAATCGAACAAGAAGCCTGTGGTTTTGTTTTTTTTTTTTTTTTTTTTTTTTGCTATTTGCTTTACGTCGCACCGACACAGATATGTCTTACGGCGACGATGGGATAGGAAAGGCCTAGGAAGTGGAAGGAAGCGACCGTGGCCTTAATTAAGGTACCGCCGGCATTTGCCTGGTGTGAAAATGGGAAACCACGGAAAACCATCTTCAGGGCTGCCGACAGTGGGGCTCGAACCCACGATCTCCCGATTACTGGATACTGGCCGCAATTAAGCGACTGCAGCTATCGAGCTCGGTGAAGCCTGTGATAGGTTGAAAATTAATTACAGAAATTTTTCATTGGCCAGATTCAAAACTGGCGGAAAGGAAAAGGAAATATTGCCAACCCAAAAATAAATGAACATCAATCAGTTACAAAAACCTAGAAATACAAAACTTCTTTAAATTATAAATTCTTTCACTTTGCACCAGGTTGCATGATCATAGTTTTTTGGTAGTGTCATCTGTGGAGAAATGTCCAAACTTCTTGATGAATGTCAAGCAAAACAAGGAGAAATTCACTCAGTTTAGGAAACTGCACAATAACAAAATTACATAATATTTCGGTGGTGACATCTTCTGATTAAAGTTCCAAGTTGGTGTAGTTTCAGTTTCACTGTTTGACCATTAGAGGAATTCATTTAGGCGCTGATTTTGAATGCGCGGCGTTGAGGTGTACCTCCCGGTACAAATTATTATTATTATTATTATTATTATTATTATTATTATTATTATTATTATTATTATTATTATATGCGAGGTCTATAACGTCTGTATTTTCTCACAATTCATGAGTCTTACCATTCTTTTGTGGATACACTCATTTTGCCTTCGATTTATCGGAACTCTTTGTCTCTACTGTTGGTGGAGTCAAATGATGCATTATTATTTATACCCCGCGCAAGTCGCAAGCGACTACTAGGAGGGTAAAAACCAAGGAATCTGTACTCGCTCTCTCGTCTTCTAAGCTCAAAAACATATTCGTGATTCTACGCTTTTCCGTATAGCGAAGAAAATGTATGAGTGCGAATTTATTTATTTATTTATTTATTTATTCATTTATTTATTCATTTATTTGTCAGACCCATTGTGTAGGAGTAGCGTGCATGCCTCTTACTTGGAGGCCCTGAGTTCGATTTTCGATTAATGCAGGGATTTTAATTGTGGACTGAGGACTGGTGTGCGGTTGAACCTGCCTCGTGAGACCAAATGAGGAGTTGCTGATAGGAGAGCCACCGGCCCGGTCACGAAAAGCCGAAAAACACCTCACGATGTCGCCAATTTGACCACGTGGCACTACATTGGCAAGCCATCTGGATGGGCAGCAGCCGCCTTGTGAAGCCAAGGCAATTAATGGACTCTAGTACCGTATGTTTGTTGTTTTATGTTGTGGTGGTGGTGTTATTTACTAGATTTCAGATTCTCTTTCCTTAAAATATGACAGTGTAGCCCTTTAAGTTGAAATATTTATAACATACGGAAAGGTCTTGCTCCTTTTTCTGCTGTATCCCAGTAGTAATCTCAGAGAGAGCATTTTGGATTACTTCCATCTCTTGACTAACGGCCGCTATGTTTACGGAGACATCGTCACTTGAGCGATAAGATGTTTGGTCTAGCCCCGCCTTCTGGGAAGTCGCGTGATCACGGTCACGTTGCTAGAGCAGTGCAGTGAGCTTAACTTTCCTCACAAGGAATGACGCACCATTCTGGAATGAATGATTGCTCTCTTCATGGCAGGGAATAGCACAGGGCAGGGGTACCCAATTCTAGCCCCGTGGACCACATCCTAGCATGCCAGCGGCGTATAACCAGGCCAAACACAAACTTTATTTTCTAATGTATCATTTTCTGACAATCTTGTTTTATACAAGGCAATTCAACAAAATAATTACTGGGTGAATTGGCCGCGCGGTTAGAGTCGCGCAGCTTGTATCCGCGAGACAGTGGAATCGATCCCCACTGTCGACATCCCTGAAAATAGTTTTCCGTGGTTTCTCATTTTGACGCCAGGCAAATGCTGGGGCTGTACCTTAACTAAGGCCACGGTTGTTTCATTCCCACTCCGAGCCCTTTCCTATCCCATCGTCGCCATAAGACCTATCTGTGTCGGTGCGACGTAAAGCCAATTGTAAAAAAATTACATAGATTTTCTTGTACTGAATATCTCCTTTCATTTTTTCCTTACCTCATTTTGTATCGTATTATTTTCATATCAGGTAGGGTAAAAAAGTACACGTTTTACAGATATGCATAGTATGCATATTTTATGTCTACCCCCTCAGTCCCGAGGTCGAGGATGAGATGAGATATTTCATGGCATGTTTTATGGACGCGTGCCCTTCCTTACGCCAACCTTAATTGAGGAGCTAGGCCTAATGAATATGAAATGAATGATGGTGAATGAAACCGGGTAATGAGGTGGACAGAATCGGCTGTGGACTAAAGAGGAACATAGTATTTGTACTAAAAATAAAAATGTTATTTTCAGAATAATAATGAAAAAAAACCACTTTTCTCTTTATAAAAATCAAATTATCATAAATGTCTCTCGGTCATGGCCATCCATCAACGGCTACTAATTTCAGATGACCACCACCCATAAGACATAGACTGCACGGTTGCTAGGTAACATTGTCTGGCCATTCAATCTTACATCACAGCCTGAACGGTTGCTAGGTTACACTGCTTATTGTTTGAAGGGGCCTAACACGTAGGTCATCGGCCCCTAGGTTACACTTCCGTCACAAATTTTGTGACGCTAATTTCCGCAACGCAAATTTCCAAACACCCAGCCTAAAGACATGTTTATGTCAATAAATATTTCGTCTTCAGGCGCCAATCTGCTCACAGAAGGCTGTGGAGACATAATGATGATGATGATGATGATGATGATGATGATGATGACTGTTGTTTAAAGGGGCCTAACATCTGAGGTCTTCGGCCCCGCTGTGGAGACTATCATGGAGTTTTTTTCTTCTTCCTATATTGTGTTAACCGTATCAAGAGTTGCGTATCGTGAATGTCGAAACGCTGTTGGAAATTTCCGCTTCGAGGACAATCCTCTTTCTTCAAGTTCACGTTTTCCTTCTGTGATCAGGTTGTATCAGACCGTATCTATCATTTTGAAATATGTGACCGAATAAGCAGCTTTCCCCGCATTTTAAGAGGGTGAGAGGGTGAAGATTTCACACAATTTCCCGGCACGACGGAGTTCCTCCTCGTTGGTTACGTGATCTATCCCATGGAATTTTCAATATTTCGCGATGCATCCACATTTCAAAGGTCTACAGTCGGTTCACCGAAGAAACCTTCAGTGTCCATCCTTCGACACCATAAGGCAGCACCGGCGGTATAAAACATTGAGAGTTATTTAACTGACTCAATTGAAATGCGTGTGGATTCGCAATTCCAAACATAACAATAGAATAGAATATAATAAAGTGTCTCCGTGGCTCAGGTGGCAGCGCGCCGGTCCCTCACCTCTGGGTTCCATGATTCAAATCCCGGTCACTCCATGTGAAATTTGTGGTGGACCAAGCGGAGGCGGGACAGGATTTTCTCCAGGTACTCCGGTTTTTCATGTCATCTTTCATTCCAGCTATACTCTCCAGTATCATCTCATTTAATCTTTCAGTCATTAATCATCATTGGCCCACGCTTCGGCAGCCGGTACAATTCCTATACTCGCCGCTATATGGGGGTTCATTATATTCCTCACTCGGTTGAATGACTGGAAACAGGCTGTGGATTTTCATTTTGATAATAAGATAGAATACTCCCATCCTCTAATCTCGGATCGCCATTCAGTTATTGCAATCCATTTGTTTGATACACGCATTGCGTTATCTTTCTTACAGCTATCTATCTATTACTACATTAAATATTATATTTAAACCTAATAGTAATTATATCCCTTCCGCATGTTATCCCCCACCCCCACCTTTCTTTACCTTTTGTCCTAGATGTAATACAGTTTTACATATTCTGGGACAAACATGTATCTTACACTTCATTATTTTCGTTAGTGCTTGTTTTATTTTTCTTAGTTTCTTTTGCCACATATTTTCTTAAATACAAACAAAATGTTCTTCTTTCCGTAATGTAAAGTAAACTCATGTCCTCATCCCGAGGTGGTGCAGCTCTTTTCAGGCACACCTCCAATGGAGGTGAGCTGCATGTACAGTACCTTTTCAACCACAAACCAGCCCTCCTGTCATTCTTAAATGTCTGGCACTACCGGGAATCGAACCCGTTCTTCCTGGTGTAATCCATTCCTTGTTCAACAGTTTAACAATTCTATAGAATTTTGTTTTATATTCCCTACCTAGATATTTTTCTCTGACTGGATCCGTCTCCCTACAAACTCTCCACAGATGCGCCTCTTCCATTCTCCACAATATCATCATCATCATCATCATCATCATCAGTCGTTCTGCTCAATGCTGAGCGTCGAAACCTAATAACTCTCTCATTTCCGCGTTGCAGCCTGTACAAAATGGCTCCATCCAGAGCGGTTTCCAGCTTTCCTTAGAATGATTTTAAGTGGTAGAGCAGTGATCTTGTTTGCCGGATCTAACCATCTTTGCTGTTCTTCCCCGTGGTCTGCTGTCTTCAACTTTACCTTGCAAAATGGTACTTTCCAAGTTCTCTCCTTCTCTTCTAAAAATGTGGCCGAGGAACTGGAGGTAACGCTCACTCACACGGGAATATAGACGTTTCTGGATGCTCAGTTCATTCCGTCCAGGGTACACGCAGCATTCTCCGCCAACACCACATCCCAAAGGCATTAATTCGACTTTTGTCTCTACAGTAGCATTCACGGTCCAGGCCATACAGCCGTTACACTACAGATGATCCACAGTAGAAGAGTCGACAGTCTAAAATAAACAAAATAAACAACGGTTTTCATCATGTTTCTCTCTCTGAGCCTTATTCTTATATACCATTTCTCTTACTTTTCTGTTTGGAAGCCTTTCTTCCTCTATTGACCTTTTTTTGTGTGTGTGCGTAATTTCACAGAATTTCACAAAATTCCGATAATGTTCTTTTAGTCTTACATTCAACCATAATCATCTGCTTCTCAATATCTTCCACTCTAATCGTTACTTTCTTGCACAATTTCTTATCCTTGTTTTGAATCTCTTTATCCCAGCATTTTCCCATTGCTAGTCTGTCAATCATCCATTTAACTTGCATTAGCCAATAATAATCATTTAAAATGTTTCATCTGGTGCTGGTATACTAAATTCAATATTTCCGTCCTCTCTCCCATTCTTAATCTCAACCAGTATTATATTATCTTTCTGGCTATAATGCTTCAATACTTATATCTCCACATAGTATTCTAATTCCGCTATTGGCTGTACATTCTGGAAAACTCATTATTATTATTATTATTATTATTATTATTATTATTATTATTATTATTGCAGAATGTGTTATTAATTACATCTAGTTATGTGTTATCTACTTTAATAATCATATTTCCGTCCCGCAAAGATAATAGAAAGAAGTAAGAACATTAAAGTAAATGTTTTTATTAATAATATATATTGGATGACAAACGACTGACCAGAAAATCTACAAATACATCAAGGGGTTAAAGGCACCACCAAGTGGGTAGAAGAGATCAAGAAGGGAAATTGGAGTTACATTACAGATGATTCACAGTAGAAGAGTCCACAGTCTACAATCGTAGGAGAACCCACTAAAACGGAGGCCCGAACGGATAATTTTCAGAGGGGAGAAAGATGTGAAGCGAAAGAATGAAAAGATTTTGGGAAGAGAAGAGAAGAAGGCCAAGAAAACTTAAGTTTTATGTGATCCAAGGTTGGCCGAATTCGAAAACAAAACAAATGATACTGTAACTATCCAACTTCGCTTTGCATTCCGACAAAAGAGACATACAGGGCCTACATTTGCCTACAATGTAATATTACAACAGAAAAATACCAGCTAGAAATGAAATGGCGTATGGCTTTTAGTGCCGAGAGTGTCCGAGGACAAATTCCGCTCGCCAAGGGCAGGTCTTTTGATTTGACGCCTGTATGCGACCTGCGCGTCGTGATGAGGATGAAATGACGATGAAGACGACACAAACACCCAGTCCCCGTGCCATCGAAATTAACCAATTACAGTTAAAATTCCCGACCCTGCCGGGAATCGAACCCGGGACCCCTGTGGCCAAAGACCAGCACGCTAACCATTTAAAATAGAGCCGGACACAAGCTAGAAGATATTCAGGTGATGGGTCTTATGAATGGTGCCAGGTGGACGATCCCCAAGAATGGGAGTCTTCGGGATCAGCACTGATGAACTCGTGGATTGGGGGATGCTACGGGCTTTACGTCGCACCGACACAGATAGGTCTTATGGCGACGATGGGATAGGAAAGGCCTAGGAGTTGGAAGGAAGCGGCCGTGGCCTTAATTAAGGTACAGCCCCAGCATTTGCCTGGTGTGAAAATGGGAAACCACGGAAAACCATTTTCAGGGCTGCCGATAGTGGGATTCGAACCTACTATCTCCCGGATGCAAGCTCACAGCCGCGCGCCTCTAGATTGGGGGATGAAAACTCTCAGGGGTTCTATTATTTCGAGACATCATCTACACTCATCGAAATAAGATCAACAGGCCTCAAGTCCGAATCATCATCATGGGTCATAGCATTGCAGAGATTACACGCGAATTCGGGTTTCCGAGGTTAACAGTGTCGAGGGTGGATCTTCAATATCGCAGAGAGAATGTTACCAACCGCGTAAACCGCCGCACGGGAAGACCACAGGTATTTAACGAACGGACATCACGTCGCCTCCGCAGAACCATACTGGGCGTAGACGGGCTACTGCGAGTCAGATCACCGCCCAGTTGAATGTTGGGAGTCAGGAACCCATTTCTACCAGGACTGTAAGGAACCAACTGCACCGGATAGGCTTCACCAGCCGACGACCAACTCGTGTCACTTTGCTGACACCTCGACACAGAGCTCAACGACGTGCGTGGACCCGTGAACATCAGCAATGGACCATGGAACAGTGGCGGCGTGTGGTATGGTCCGATGAATCCCAGTTCCAGTTGCATCGAGCTGATGGGCGCGTGAGAGTGTGCCGTATGCTCCATGAAGCTATGGATTCTGCGTGTCAACACGGTTGTGTCCAGGTGGGAGGTGGTTCAGTTCTGGTTTGGGCGGCGTTCTCATGGCCGCAATTAGGGCTCATTGTCCGGCTGCAGGGAGCGCTGACAGGTGAACGTGATGTGGACATTCTTTCAGATCATCTGCATCCCTTTCTGGTCCTAGAGTACCCGGATGGAGATGCCATGTTTCAACAGGATAATGCACCATGTCACCGCTATGTGGTGGCACGCAGTTGGTTGGAGGAGCACTCCAGTGAAGTTACGACCATGGATTGGCCCTCCAGATCCCCCAATCTCAATCCATTCGAGCATTTATGGGATGCTGTCAATGCTGGTGTACGCTCCATGAACCCCGCACCAACTACACAAGACCAATTGTGGGAAGCAGTGCAGGATGCGTGGGCCCAGATCCCTCCAGAACGAATCCAACGCCTTGTAGAGTCGATGCCTCACCGTATTGCTGCCGTTTTGAAGGCTCGCGGAGGAGCAACTCGTTATTAACATCACATTCAGTGTCTTCCTATGATTTTTGGCATCTCAGCGTATAGATTATATAAAGACTGGCTTTAGTCGGTTTCAAATTTCATTACGTTTTAGAGTAAATAAAGTGAGGAGTGCTTTTATCGAAAGATGGCGAGATATTACCGTAAGAAAATTAAAGGGACAAAAATCCTAAAGTATACACATCCTTCAAAACAATTAAAAAAAACGAAGTCAATTGAAATCGTCTAATATGTTACCTCTATGATACACAATTTTTATTTGAAAGCTCATCTGAAATGGAACTTTCCTCATTCATTTCAGTTAACATAGCCCGGCTCCCATAGGTCAATATTGGTAAATAATACCATTTATATATCATGATTTTTGCTTTGGTAGGGACTTTCCAATTTCTAATTATGTCTGATACATAGTAATAAAATTTTGAGCAATTTCCTATCCTCTCCGAAATTTCTTCCTTGATGTTTCCTTTCCCAGTTAGCTTACTTCCCAGGTATTTAAAAGCATCTACATCTTTAAGAATTTTTCCAATACACCTAACACCCTTCATTTTTTGTTTTCTCTACTGATTTTCATTACCTCACTTTTCGTTAAACGTATTTCCATGCCTGCTTCTTCAATTGCCCTCTGCCAGGTATGTAGTTGTTCTTCCAATTTTTGTTCATTTTCTTCCCATATCATTACATCATCTGCATATGCTATGACTTTCATATAATTTGCTGTTGACCCTTTGCGAACTTTCCTCATGTTGTGTATGTTGGGTACTCAGCCCGAAGGATAGTCTGATCCTCCACAGCTCCACCAAAGGCTACCACAGACAGCCTAGGCTTCACTGAAGAGGCATACTAGGGAAATGAGGAGTGAGGTAGTTTCCCGTTGCTTTCCTCAACTTTCCTCATAATGTTGTCCATCACGATATTAAAGAGCACTGGTGAAAGTACACTTCCTTGTCGCTCCTCTGTCTGTTCTAAACCATTCTGATATTTTGCCATCCACTATAAAACAGTTCAGACATTTGTTATACATGTTTCTAATTCTGAATTGCATTTCTCTTGACAGACCTGAGTGGCTCAGATGGTTGAGAGGCTGGCATTCTGACCCCAGTCCGGTGGTATCTGAAGGTGCTAAAATAAGTCAGCTCCTGTCGATAGATTTACAGGCACGTAAAAAAAACTCCTGCAGGACTAAATTCCGGTACCTCGGCGTCTCCGAAAACCGTAAAAAAGGTGTTTAGTGGGACGTAAAGCCAGTAATATTAATTATTATCGGTTAACGTAAGTTGTTCCGTATTACGCAATTATTTCAACCATATAATTAAACCACCACCATGACGAACGAATAAGGAAAATGGGTTCGACCTTCGATCGCAAAATCTACAGCACTTATATGTCGTATAGCACTGGTTCTTAGCCAGTTTCTGGGAGGACGGATATTCTGATCAAAGTTATCAACAAGTTAGAAGGGGTGTACGGTTACGCTGCCTCTTATATCAGACAATTCCTCCGTTAACCAAACGAGTGAACCCCGTTCAAATGTGAGAAATCCACACAGGCAGACTTACTGGCATGTATATGTATCTCCCATGGACGAGCCGAGAATCGAATTTGGGACCGCCAGGTACTTTTTCTTACAATTTGTTTTTCGTCACACCGGCACAGGCATGTCGTATGGCGACGATGGGATAGGAAAGGGTTAGCGACCGTGGCGTTTGCCTGGTCTGTAAATGGGGAACTACGGAAAACCATCTTCAGGGCTGCCGACAATGGGTGTTCGAACGCACTATCCGGTAGTGTCCACTATCCTCCGAATGCAAGCTGACAGGTACATGACCCAAACCGCGCAGCCACTCGCTCGGTACCTCCAGGTAAGAGGCGCGGGACTTTAATAGAAGCGATGTAAATTCAATCTTCCCCGTAACAGGCAAGATCTACAAGCATTAGGATTCAAACAGTTTCAGCCTCAAGTCGTGTACAGTATACTACCGAGAAAGATTACAAAAGTCCGCCGACACATCTTACCCATCAGAAGCCAGCGCTATCTTGCGGCAAATAATGTAATCTTGGGATATTCTTCTACAACTACCGCTCGTAGTGGCAAATGTGTGCATTGCACAGTCAGCAAAATAAACGAGTATACAGATCGAAAGACTTGCGTGCTTCCGAGGACAGTGTAAATTGCGTACTGGCCGGAAAGACAAGAAAACTTGATAAGTATTGTGCAAGGTGCAACTTCCTTACATAAAGGAGGAAATTCGCGAGCTGGATATTATGACGAAACTGATTAACACTAAATCTAGGCTATAATAATAATAATAATAATAATAATAATAATAATAATAATAATAATAATAATAATAATAATAATAATAATAATAATAATAATAATTTACGTTCCACTAACTACTTCTTACGGTTTTCGGAGACATCAAGGTGCCTAAATTTTGTCCCGCAGGAGTTCTTTTTTCGTAACAGTAAATCTACCGACACGAGGCTGACGTATTTGAGCACCTTCAAATACCACCAGACTGAGCCAGGATCGAACCTGCCAAGTGGCTGTCTGAGCCACTCAGCCCGCCAGATCTAGATAGTTAGAGTACTGTGGTAACCACCTTGCCAAATGTTCGCGTGAAAAAAAAAAAAAAAAAAAAGAAAAAAAAAAAGCAATTATGCCTACCATTACTCACTGCCCAAGCGTCAACAATGCCCTTTCTTTTTAAAGTGCCAAACAGAAGAATAATCAAACTTAAGCGGTTCGAATTAAACGTTATATGAGGCGAAGGAAGTTAGATGTTAGTGCAATATAGTAAACATAATTACATTTAACCCCATAAAAAACAAATGTCATGATTTCGAAGAACCTGATGGGCGAAATTTTTCAATAACCTCATTTTTCTCTTCATTCGAAATTGATTTACATTCAAAGTGAAATTTCCTCCTTCCGTAATCACTGTTTTCATCAGTGGTAACGTTTCATTACAGCCTTTGATAAAAGCTAGCTCACATTAATTTTATTACGTTAAACAGCACCGTGATTTTGAATTTTTGAACAGTAGAAACAAAAAAAAATCGCCCGGTACTGTGCGATGAAAACCAACGGCGATTTACTTTCCACTTTTGAAATCTGGCTTCGTCTATACCGTACATCCCCCGATTAGTCTATCTCAATTATCTTAGCAATTTTCAGTGTTTCACTTTCGCTCATATTTGTTCCCACCACTGCTGGAATTTCTACCTGATGCAGTGTTGCCAGGTTTCCCGAATTTTCAAGATGATCTCCCGATTTTTGCAACACACCAGAAAACCCGAAAAAACAACCAACTTCCCGAAATTTCTTCTAATCCAAATTTAAGGTAAAGAATAATAATGATTAATGGTGCATAATATATTTGTGCCGAAAAACTCCTTCCTCGTCTCACTTTTGTGCCGAAAAACTCTTTCCTCGTCCCACTGCTTGACGTTTTGTCGATAACATCACTCGTTAGGTACTTCCCCGCATTAATTTTAGGCTCGAATTGCGTAATCTCTTCCCTGTTATTGAACTCAAAACTCACGCTTGACTGCATCATTCGAAGGGAAATCACCGACCCACATATAGAACACAAAATCTGTATCCTGCTAGAACTTCAAAATTGGCACACAATTAATACGCCTAATGAATAACTACATCTGCACGAAGAGTGGAAGAAGAGGAAGAGGACGAAGAAGCATAGAGTGCCAGAGAGTAAGGGTAAGTGAAATTGTATATTTTTCTCATAATAACTTCAAAGTATATTATAATATTTCAGTGCTCGACAAACTACCGACATTTTCATGGAAACTCCCGAAATGTTTACATACAATCTACCGATTTTTTTATGTGCAGACCTGACAACACTAAACCGTTGAGAAGTAGGACTACTTGACGCTTGTGACTTGTGGTTAGAGGCATGAATTTTTCGCATTAATATAAGTCCGATTTCGCGAAAAGCAAACAATCTTTCGTGCTTTTTGTGAAGTAGGCCATGCTCCATCGCTTGAATTTCGCTGTAATAATTTTCTAAAATTATTCATAAAAAGTCTAATTGGTGAATTATTTATGTGAAAGATAGTCCGGCTCCATGGGTAAATGGTTAGCACGCTGGCCTATGGTCACAGGGGTACCGGGTTTGATTCCCGGCAGGGTCGGGAATTTTAACCATAATTGGTTAATTTCGCTGGCACGGGGGCTGGATGTATGTGCCATCTGCATCATCATTTCATCCTCATCACGGCGCGCAGGTCGCCTACGGCCGTCAAATGAAAAGACCTGCATCTGGCGAGCCGAACTTGTCCTCGGACACTCCCGGCACTAAAAGCCATACGCCATTTCATTTCATTAGGTGAAAGATAGATATACAGGTGGTTGGAAACACCGTGAAACGGAGATATGAGCGTTAGAAGGTTGGACATTCCGACAAATAATTTGAAAAAGTAATTCGATATCTCGCATCATTGTCATGTTATCAGCTGCTGAACTTCGCCAATCAGATCGCTTCGCGGGAGAATTAAAATTGGCTTTGCAAGGTGGTGTTGGCAAATCTGTACGTGGCTTAAGAGTCAAACACAAACACACCATCGGTTTCAGCCAGCGTCGCCGTAGCGACTTGCTATGGTAAGATCCTGTGAGCTCGGAGGTCCTTATTCAAACCCCTAGCCTGACGAAGCTTTTTTCCATAGGTGCTCCCAAGCCGGTCTTAAAGCCTCTTGCAGACTTAGCTACACCGGCTCGCAAAACCCCTTTCAATTCGCCCGCAAAGCAATATGATTGGCTAAATTGAGCAGCTGATAAGGTGGAAACGGCAAAGCGATATCGAATTATTTGTTTCAAATTATTTATCAGTACGACCAACCATCTAACACTTATATACCCTGTTCGCGTTGTTTCCAACCACCCTATATTAAAAAAAAGAAACGATATCGATGGTCGTTCATTATTCCTTACCTATGTAATCTGGAATAGGACTTCATTAGGCAACATTGCCCTTTCACTCTACATAACCAAAGCTTATAGTCATACGATTAAGGGATTTCCTGGAATATTAAAACGAACAAGTACGAGGTACTTACGTCGAATTGAGAAATCCTTACTCTGTCTTCTGTTTCCCTTCACACACGCAATATTGGAATATTTTCCATGAATTTCGCTGCAGTTTCACACTTACCGCAAGATAAGTTCATTTCGCTTTAAAACGGCCTTATCGCTTTAATTCGCCAAAAGAAAATCGCTGATTTCTTAACCAGAATCATATGATTCGTTATGATACAGTCGAACCTCCCCTAACGGACACCCTTATTCAGCGGACACCTCCCTATACGGACAATTTTCCTCGGAACCAATTTTATTTTACATAAGACAAGTGTTAAATTGGCCTCATTTAATCGGACACCTCGAACTCCGGACAGCGGACATCATAATTTGTCCCGTCCACTTGACTTAAGCGGACACTTTACACGTTGCCGGACAATTTGTTACGCCGGACCACACGTCATCCTTTCTTTTAAAACCATTCTTCAGACATAAGGAAATATCTTTTAAATGTTTGTACTATTTCGAGAGCAAGGGGAGAGGAGGTACATCGGAATGCATTTCTACCTAGTGGTGTACAGGCCTATTCCGAAGATTCTAATTGCGCAGAAATGCTACAAGAGACTGTTGACTCACAAGTTACCTGACGATTTTCTTCTCTTCTTGCATCATTCTATTCATAACTCGGATTGTCGCTGACAAGGTCGAGCTCAGGTAGTCAACTTGAGAAGGAAAAGACAGTACAGGGCGCTAATTAGTGAGACAAAAATACCGTAGTTGTCTGTTAAACATGAGTAACAATGGATTACTTCACGAAGCTGTAATGTTTGTAAATGATGTAAAATCACTTATAATAACTCTCTATGAAATACTAACTCAGAAATGACTTAGAATAATAAAAATAAATATAAGCATGCTTATATTTAAGTTGGATGTTCTTTGCCGTTAAAATGTTCGATTATTTTTACAAACTTGTTTTAGCGGACACCTCTCGTAACGGACATTTTTCCTCGGAACCGACGGTGTCCGCAGAAGGGAGGTTCGACTGTATCTCAAAATAGCTCCAAATATGTTTTGTCGCGTTTATCGTTAATGCGAAAAAATTCAAGTCCCTATACCAGTGATATTAAAAGAAGCGTCTTCACAGATAGTGCTGGAGGGAGGAGCATCGCATGGTGTTGCCACATTCCTGCATTCCTTTCTCCTTCCCTTCGTTTCCGACTTACTTGTTCGTCGTTCAGACCGCTGTGTTCTGTTGTACGTAACTCTGAATGAGAGCTTAGCAACTCCAAGCAACACGAGCCGGCCAACAGGCTCTCTCCATGGCAACCGCAGTGGGTCCGCCCACGTTTCCATAGCTACCATACCCCCTACTCCCTTCTCCCCATTCAGGCAGGCAGTAAATGAAACTCCGTCTAGGATCTATGAGAACGAATATTTCAACATTATGACTGTAGGTATGGTAATCGATTCAGTTACTTTACGCTCTATCGGCGTAGAATAACGTCAATAGTTCCAGAACCATGCTTGGGCCGGTGAGTGTTACAAAACTTTTTTTTTTTTTTTTGCTGTACGTCGCACCGACACAGATAGGTCTTATGGCGACGATGGGACAGGGAAGGGCTAGGAGTGGGAGGGAAGCGGCCGTGGCCTTAATTAAGGTACAGCCCCAGCATTTTCCCGGTGTGAAAATGGGAAACCACGGAAAACCATCTTCAGGGCTGCCGACAGTGGGGTTCGAACCTACTATCTCCCGAATACTGGATACTGGCCGCAATTAAGCGACCGCAGCTATCGAGCTCGGTGTTACAAAATCATGAAAGTTTAAAAATCAAAATAATTTCTAGACGACAGTGTTCAATATCTCACTATAAAGAAGAAGGAAAATGTATCTAGCAACAGGAATGTAACCAAGATATCCCCCTATGGGTGGGGGCGGTAGAATAGCACCCAAGGTATCCCCTGCTTAAGGTAAGAGGTGACTAAAAGGGGTCAAGTGATCTTAACTTGGGAGCGTAACTCAGCAACCACAGGACTCTTAGCTGAGTCCTAGCATTGCTTCCACTTACTTGTGCCAGGCTCATCACTTTCGTCTATCCTATCACACCTCCCTTGGTCAACTCTTGTTCTTTTTCGATCCCGGCGGTGTTACGCTGCGAGTCCTAGGAAGTCCATTTTCACGCCTTCGTAGCCCTTGCCTTTCTTTGGCCGATATCTTCATTTATTTAACTGTCAGTCAGCCTCCATTTTATTCTCTCTGATTAGTGTTCACAGAGGAAGACTGCCCAGTTGTACTTCCCCTACCGCTACCCCCTCCCCCTGTGGGTGGGGTGGTATACTAACATCCACGGTATCCCCTGACTGTCGTGCGAGGCGACTAAAAGGAGTCCCAGGAGTTTTCCTAAATTGGGAGCGTAGGTTGGCTTGGCGACCACGGGGCACTTAGCTGAGCCCTGGCCTTTCTTCCACGTAATTGTGCCAGGCTCCTAATTTTCGTCTATCCTATCCGACTTTCCTTTGCCAACTGTCGTTCTTTTCCAACCCCGACGGAGTTACGTTGCGAGGCCTAGGGAGTCCTACATTTTTACGGCCTTCGTGGCCCTTGTTTTTCGTTGGCAGATACCTTCATATATCCAAGTGTCAGAACTCTTCCATGTTTTACACACGTTGCTTTACGTCGCACCGGCACAGATAGGTCTTATGACAACGATGGGATAGGAGAGGGCAAGGAGTAGGAATGAAGCGACCGTTGCCTTAATTAAGGTACAGCCTCAGCATTTGCCTGGTGTGGAAACGGGAAACCACGAATAACCATCTTCAGGACTGTCGACAGTGGGGTTCGAGCCCACTATCTCCCGAATGCAGCTGATAGCTATGTGACCCAAACCGCACAGTCACTTGCTGGGAACCCACGGGAAAAAACAATCCTCCGGTCTGCCGACGGTAGGGTTCGAACCCACCACCTCTTGAATGCAAGCTCACAGCTACGTGACCGGATCGTGCAGCCAACTCGTTCGATAGCTTAATCCTATTAACACTGCCATAGTCTCTGTGATCGGGGAGTGGAGACGTATAAAAAAACACAACAAATTTCCAGGGACAAATCGTGCTCCACTTGAAATTCTGAACAGAGGCGACAGAAAGCTGAGTTTGGAAAACAGCCAAGCATCTTTTTGCATGAAAGTAAAGTAATTCTACAAGAATATAAGGTAGCCGTTACAGAACTAGTTTCCAAAAAGGGACAGCAAAGGTTACTGCTAGTTGGAATTCCTCGACAGGAATTTTATTAATCAATGGCCATTGCTGTTCAATGGAAAATACTAGGGATTGTCTAGAGCCAAGGCTAACACCTTTACGAATCCCCGCAAATGGAAACATTCGAAAACATAAATAACAGGAGAATAGACTTTAAACATGCATTATCACGAATCTCCAGAAATGAATGGTTTTCCTTTTAAGAGGTTTCACAACGTCAAGGGGACAAAAAGAAGACGACCGGAAGATCATTAAAATAAATGGTATTGACCTACCTAACCTCCATTGTGTAATGGTTAGCGCTGTTACTGTCGTTCGATTTCCGATCGTGTTAGCGATTTAAAATTGACACAGTGCTGGTATGCGATTACTAAGGTATACACAATGGTCGGACACAACGTGAACCGGGTTTGTGAACATTAGATGGTTGGTCGTACTGATAAATAATTTGAAAAAAATAATTCGATATTTCGCGCCGTTGTCATTTCATCAGCTACTGAAGTTAGCCAATCACATCGCTTCACGGGCGAATTCAAAAGGGCTTTGCGAGGCGTTGTTGCTATATCTGCATGTGACTTAAGACCAGCTTGAGAGCAATGCCGATAAATCAACATCAGACACACACACACCGTGGTTTTCAGCCGGTTCACCGTAGCGTAATTGCTATGGCGCGATCCTGCGAGTTTGGAGTTCCGTGCTCAAATGCCTCCTGTGGTAAAGTTTTTTTTCGAGTGGTGCAAATATTGTATATTAGAGTAAAATGGTAATAGTAGTAATAATATATATAAACACCTTGTGAACACTTATGTACAGTATACTCCCTATTATTCGGGCTAACAAAGGAGAGAACGTGCACAAAAAATCGTAAAACACGGATAATCCAATTTCATTACAAATGCATTAGGATCAGAAAAGGTGTACCCATAGCAGAAGTACGCAATAGCGAGGACTGAATATAGCGAGTACGGCATATAGCGAGAACCCGCTGTAACGACTGTTTTATGCTCCTCGGAAATTCCTATATTAATAGGTGTAATATTATTCGGCTACGAGAACCCTTTCACTGATTCATCCGTTATTACTAGCAAATTAGCGCGCATTTTTCTTTTCCGTTTTCGATATTTATACAATCCAGCGTTTATATTGAATACAACTGATCATCTTCCGCATCGATTTCACGCAGTGTACACAAGTGAGCTCTCGCCGACATTCGAATGTGCAGTCAACCTTGAGCAAACCCGTGGCCGAAAGCGGTTTTTAATTCCTTAGAAATAACGGCTGAAATTATCGATCGCTTAATTTTAATAATAGGTACTGAAATTACATAAGAACGATACTTCTCAAGATACGGCAGTATGCATAGCTGATTTCAGAGGTTAGGTAAGGCCTATATACTTTTACGTCTGCTTAAATTTCAGAAAGGCTGTTCCCACGTCAGTTTTTATTGTGAAATGTTATTATTACTCTACAACGGACTTAAAATATGTTTTCATAATACATGCACGGTAACAATAAGTAAAGTGACGCTGTTTGAAGTAAGAAAATTGAAACGTTTGACACAGAAGCCTTCGGACTGATGTTATTACAATTTTTAAGAATGAAACTGAAGATGTGCGTTCACAGAGTATCGGAATTGGAAAGTACCTGTACAATAGCAATATAAATGGTCCGTTATTGGACATTATGTATGAAAAACATCCGCGAAAAGTTTTGAAAAATCTGATTGCTGTTTCAAATCAATTTTAATGGCTTTTTGTTGGAATTTTTCCGACTTTAGCGGAAAATCGGACGTAACGACAATCCGCGATAGCGAGTAAATTTATCGCCTTACGAATTCTCGTTACAACGGACTTCTAAAGACATCACAAAAGCGTTTATTTTGAAAAAAAATATTAAATGCCCGTTTGGGAAAATCAAATGATTTCGTTTTTCAAAAGAATGTGTGATGTGATGTTACCTAGCAACTATGCAGGCTGTGTTGTGAAGTATTGATGAATGGCTATCACATACAGTTCCACGGCCTGTGCAACTCTGCAGATCCACGGGCTGAGAAGAGCTCCCAAGGTACTGTTGCTAGGTAACACCGCTCCACACATTTTGTTACATGACACTAGCCGCACATGAATATTCCGGAGTACAATGTAATATTAATTCAACTGTAGCGACTGAAATAAATCCCTTGGTAGTTACTACGTGGGATATGTTATTTAAAATTTTCTAACTAATCCCATTTTGGAATCTCCGTGAGAAATTTTGGTCGTCATATGATGTTACCTTCTGCTGAGTTTCTCCCGTGGTAAGCGAATATGAAGGCAGGTCGACTTCACGTGATTAAATGCATGCTAACGAGAAAGTCACACCCCACACACATGTATCAATCACTCCATGTTTGTGGTAACACAAAGTAAGATAATAAAGACTGGACACCGATACACCCAGCACCAGTCAGACAGATTATGACCACATCAATTTCAGCCGTGGGTAGTACAAGGAAAGGAAGTGAGCATAGTAATAGTTCCATTTACTGAACACACTGTCTCATTTAATAGTCACCAACCTGACACCATCCTTTACCACCTAACTAAAATGTGACAACTACACAAGACCTTCACGAAAATATTGCACGCAAAATCGGGCATCTTAACATTTAGAGATAAAATGTTGCTCCCAGAATGACCACGAAGGAAACATACACGCTGCATACATCATTAATTGTATATATCGGTGTTAATACTTGTCATCTGCCTTACTAATTTAACAGGCGGAATCAGAAGCTCTTCCCCCTAATGAAACACAAAAACTATTTTCGGAAACATCAAAAATATCCCTTTTCATCTTGATCCGTAACGTATTTTCAGAATATTAGTTATAGGCCTATATAAACTTTGAAGTGACGCGTATTAATGATGGGTAGCAGGTAGAGACTCTCCTTTGAGGCAGCTCTCTCTACCCAGGGAGTGGCGACTTTGCCCATGTGAATCCCAGAGCACATTGATTTACTGTGTGGCAACTGGTGAGGGTCCCAACTTGTGTCTAGGGAATGTCGAGGTGCAGCCAATAATCGGCTATGCTCGGGACTACTCGGGGAATCTCGGCGTTTAGTACCG
The DNA here is from genome assembly GCF_040414725.1 of Anabrus simplex. Lineage (NCBI taxonomy): Eukaryota > Metazoa > Arthropoda > Insecta > Orthoptera > Tettigoniidae > Anabrus > Anabrus simplex. The sequence continues at coordinate 645,124,457 of NC_090265.1, read as the reverse complement.
CCTACCTAGCGATTTCGCGCCACGTGTGTAGCAGCTAGGAGAAGAAGAAGAAGCTTTGTTTTGTTTTGTGAAAGATAACTTTACAAATCTATCTCAGTATTGCTTGTTTTGTGATAGTTAACTTAACAAGTCTTTACGCCGAGTTTGCCATATCATTCACGAACTGGCGAACTGGGCTCCACACATTCACTTGCAGCTGTCCAGCAGTACATATTCAGCAAACAAGCTCGTGTAAACACATCCATTTGATATGCAACATAGCAAATAGAGAGTCTTCCAGTGCAGCTGAATCTACAGACAGTAATTTAATAATCCACGAAGCATCCACTACAGATCAACAACAACTTGCAATAATCCAAGAACTACAATGCCTTGGAGCAGCAAAGTCCTGTGAAACAGTGTAAGTAAATTCCAATATTGTAAAATATTAGTGTACACATCACATTAGGTTTAACATTTAGGTATCAACAAGTACTCTTATCTTGAATTAATAACATAAATCGAAAGTAGACAATGGTGTAAAAGTTGCACTCATAGGTCAGATTTTAATTTGTTGTTTTCTTTCGTTGTAGGTGTGATCAGTGGGTTATGAAATGTAGGAGAAGTGATTTGGATGACATTTACAAGTAAGAAGGACCTACCTACTTACAGTAAATAGCTCATACAAGATATGTTGAGATCACTTCCAATCCACAGATTTTAGGAATCCTCAGCTCTTTAGTCAGGGGTAAGTTATGAATCAATCAATCCGTCACTACTGATCTGCATTTAGGGCAGTTGCCCAAGTGGAAGATTCCCTATTTGTTGTTTTCCTGGCAATTTCTTAAATTATTGCAAAGAAATTGGAAATTTATTGAACATCTCCCTTGGTAAGTTATTCCAATCCCTAACTCCCCTTCCTCTGAATGAATATTTGCCCCAATTTGTCCTCTTGAATTTCAGCTTTATCCTCATATTGTGATCTTTCCTACTTTTAAAGACACCACTCAAACTTATTTGTGTACTAATGTCATTCCACGCCATCTTTCCACTGACAGTTCGGAACATAACTGAGATTCACTATGGACCCGACATGATTTTAATCACTTGTAACATACTACTTAGTCTCCCATGTTTTCCCAGCCCAAACATTGCAACATTTTTGTAACACTACTCTTTTGTCGGAAATCACCCAGAACAAATCGAGCTGCTTTTCTTTGGATTTTTTCCAGTTCTTGAATCAAGTAATCCTGGTGAGGGTCCCATACACTGGATCCATACTCTAGTTTGGATCTTACCAGAGACTTATATGTTCTCTACTTCAACCCCTAAATACCCTCATATCTATGTGCAGAGATTGTACCCTTTATTTACAATCATATTTATGTGATTACCCCAATGAAGATCTTCCCTTATATTAACACCTAGGTACTTACAATGATCCCCCAAAGGAACTTTCACCCCATCAATATAGTAATTAAAAGTGAGAGGACTTTTCCTAATTATGAAACTCACAACCTGACTTTTAACCCCGTTTATTATCATACCATTGCCTGCTGTCCATCTCACAACACTATCAAGGTCACGTTGTAGTTGCTCACAATCTTGTAAGTTATTTATTGCTCTGTACAGAATAACATCATCTGCAAAAAGCCTTATCTCTGATTCCACTTCTTTACACATATCATTGATATATATAAGAAAATATGAAGGTCCAGTAATACTGCCTTGAGGTATTCCCCTCTTAATTATTACAGGGTCAGATAAAGCTTCGCCTACCCTAATTATCCGAGTTCTATTTTCTAGAAATTTAGCCACCCATTCAGTCACTCTTTTTTCTAGTCCAATTGCACTTATTTTTGCCAGTAGTCCCCATGATCTACCCTATCAAATGCCTTACATAGGTCAATTGCAATACAGTTCATTTGACCTCCAGAATCCAGGATATCTGCTATATCTTGTTGGAATTCTACAAGTTGAGCTTCAGTGGAAAAACCTTTCCTAAACCCAAACTGCCTTCTATCAAACCAATTCTTAATTTTGCAAACATATCTAATATAACCAGAAAGAATGCTTTCCCAAAACTTACATGCAATGCATGTCAAACTGACTGGCCTGTAATTTTCAGCTTTATACTTTATGAAGTTAAATAGTTCTTGTGTATAAAACTTTGAACTTCCCTTTACTGCTTGAAATAGAGAAAAAGAATATTACATGCATACATACATACATACATAGCTACAGATGGTTATGCCCTTCAGCATTCAGTCTGCATGCCTCTGTGAGTTAAATAATAATAATGATATAAATTACTTAGTATTTTATTGCAGTCAATGGTCATGAGATTAAATTACATGTCATAAATCCTTTAAGTTACACTAGAATATCATGACCGTTCATCATATTCTTGTAATTTATATGCTGTGTTATTATAGCCTACCAGTTTTGCATTTCATAGTACTACAGCATGGGCTTATTCAAAAAGCAATGTGTGTAATTAATATGAATATTAACTTTGTTTCAAGGAATTATTTTTTTAGGCTGAAACCCAGTTCTGTGCCAACACAAAATCTTCCCAGCAGCAGAGTAAAGGGTGTTTTGGGATCAAGAAAAAGAGGGAGTCCACGCAAGAGGAAGGGAGAGAGAAGAAGAAGTGGAACATAATGGAACATCTCCACCAGTACTGCTCAGGTGCAGCCAACAGACAGACTTCCTAATGCAAGATGTCCTAAAAGTGTTAATAACGAAGTTAAATTTAATATAATTAGGAAAAGGTTGTGTAAGGCTCCAAAATCTATGTGCAGAAAGAATGCACTTATCACCAAATTGAAGGGTGAGGTGTGCAGGTTAGAGAAAAGTAAAGTGGAAACAAAGTCTGACTTAATAAAGTACTTTGGTCATTCCAGGTCATATTCAAAGGATTTTTTTAAGGGTCAAATGAAAAAACTTTGTTCATAAGAGCACAGGAAGGCGATTCACGGACAGCGATAAAACCGTTGCTCTTGCAATGTATTACTGTTCTTCTAAAGCATATCAGTTCACTTGTGTTTCGAGAGCGCAGCGTGTGGAACCACTCAGAACATCTCCGCTCTCTTCAGTTGCACGAATTATACACTGCGTACGTCAGTTGTCATGCTAGACGTTCCAAGCGGCTCCACGCTGCGCTCCCAAGACACATGTGAAGCCAGCAGCACTTATTCAATGGCCAGTAGCACGAGTGCAAACTGTTGTTCGTTCGTAATCTGTTTACCCTCCAGGGTCGGTTTCTCCCTCAGACTAAGCGCGGGATCCCACCTCTACCGTCTCAAGGGCAGTGTCCTGGAGCTTCAGACTCTGGGTCGGGGATACAACTGGGGAGGGTGACCAGAACCTCGCCCAGGTGGTCTCACCTGCTATGCTGAACAGGGGCCTTGCCGGGGGATGGGAAGATTGGAAGGAAGAGGGGAGGAAGCGGCCGTGGCCTTAAGTTAGGTACCATCCCGGCATTTGCCTGGAGAAGTGGGAAACCACAGAAAACCACTTCGAGGATGGCTGAGGAGGGAATCGAACCCCCCTCTACTCAGTTGACCTCCCGAGGCTGAGTGGGCCCCGTTCCAGGCCTCGTACCACTTTTCAAATTTCGTGGCAGAGCCGGGAATCGAACCTGGGCCTCTGGGGGTGGCAGCTAATCACACTAACCACTACACCACAGAGGCGGACGCAAACTGTTGTTATTTTTAAAATTAGGTAATCATTTTAATAGTCACATATTCTCTTTTGATAATGTCATTTATATAAGTAGTTATTACTATATAGGTCTTGTCATTCCCTAGACACAAGTGAGATAGTACATTCTATCATATTATTTATATATGCACATAATATACTGTAGACCAAATAGAATAGTATGGAACTTACGTAAATACAATTCTGGGCCCCTTCAGCTGAACAGTGCTTGCTGTTTATCATCGTTAGCTCATCAGTTTCGAAGTTCTTTTCACGAATACTGTACTTTTGCCACCACAACTCACAAAATAGTTCTACCGTTCACGAAATATTTGCACAGTTCAGAAAATATTTACACAATTCACCCATACAGTAGTTGCTACCGTAACTGTTGTCTTTAGGATTGCTTCTATGAAACAGTTTAATGTACTGAAGTAGGGCCTATAACACATTTTTCATAGAGGAGTAACAAATTTGCAGCAATTGCCTGTTGCAAGTAACAAGTAACTAATCTCATGTTTGTTCCGTATTGAAGATAACAATAAGTAAGATTCTATTAGAATAAAATTTATTGTAACCACCTATTGGAACGCCGCAATATCACGTAGCAGGCAGTGTGCGCGGAGAGGTAGAATCCACAAACACTGGCAATGCCGACAGTTGGGAAAAAAGCGTGGCTTATAGCCTATAATCAATTCGCAATTGAGTAGGTGGTTACAATAAATTTTATTCTAATAGAATCTATAGAAAGAAACCTGGACTGGGACACAGTGTTGTAGGAGGAGTGGTGGAAAGACCGAAGAAAGTGGAGAGAAACCATATTTGCCCCTACCCGGCTACAGCTGGATAAAGGGAAATGATGATGATGATGATGATGAGAATCTTACTAATTGCCTGTTGTTCGCTTGGTAGGCCTTGACAAGGAGGAAGAAGTTTCCTTATGGGGCTTTTTTTGTGGAAAATAATTGTCACTGTATTTCAAACCTTATCCCCTTTGAAGATGAAGGTGCTGTGCTGATCATTGCTACGTAGGAGGTACTAAACGCCGAGATTCCTCGAGCTGTCCCGAGCATGGCCAATTATGACTGCACCTCGACATTTCCTAGATACAAGTGTCATATGCTTTCTCTTAGATCTACGAAACATAAACACAACTGTCTATTCCTCTCCTAACATTTTGAAATTACCTGGCGCATACTGAAAATCTGATCCTGACAGCCCCTCTGTGGTCTGAAACCACACTGGTTTTCATCCAACTTCCTCTCAACTAACTACTGATCGCACCCTCCCTTTTAAAACTGGGCGAGTTGGCCGTGCGGTTAGAGGCGCGCGACTGTGAGCTTGCATCCGGGAGATAGTGGGTTCGAATCCCACTGTCGGCAGCCCTGAAGATGGTTTTCCGTGGTTTCCCATTTTCACACCAGACAAATGCTGGGGCTGTACCTTAATTAAGGCCATGGTCGCTTCCTTCCAACTCCTAGGCCTTTTCTATCCCATCGTCGCCATAAAACCTATCTGTGTCGGTGCGACGTAAAGCCAATAGTAACCTCCCTTCCAAGATGCCAGTGAATACTTTGCCTGGAATACTAATCAATGAGATACCTTGATAGTTGTTGCAAACCTTCCTGTTCCCTTGCTTATAGATAGGTGCAATTACTGCTTTTGTCCAACCTGAAGGTACCTTACCAACACTCCATACTAATCTTACTACTCTATGAAGCCATTTCATCCCTGCCTTCCCGCTATACTTCACCATTTCAGGTCTAAGTTCATCTATTCCTGCTGCTTTACGACAATGGAGTTTATTTACCATCCTTTCCATTTCCTCAAGCGTAATTTCACCAACATCATTTTCTTCCTCCCCATGAGCTTGGTTGTTCGCAACATCACCATGAAGACTTCCTTTTATGTTGAGAAGATTTTCAAAATATTCCCTCTACCTGTCCAGTGATTCCCTGGGATCTATTATGAGTTCACCTGCATTACTCAAAACACTGTTCATTTCCTTTTTCCCTCCCTTCCTAAGATTCTTTATTACTGTTCAGAAAGGTTTCTCTGCTGCTTGACTTAGCCTTTCGAGGTTATTACCAAAATCTTCCCATGACTTCTTTTTGGATTCAACAACCATTTGTTTCGCTCTGATTCTTTCATCTACGTACAATTCCCTATCTGCATCGGCCCTTGTTTGGAGCCCTTTCTGTTAAGCCTTCTTTTTATGCTTACAAGCTGCTCTCACTTGATCATTCCACCAAGATGTTTGCTTTTTCCTGTCTTTACACACAGTCGTACCTAGGCATTCCCTTGCTGTTTCTACTACAGCATCCCTGTATGCCACCCATTCTCTTTCTATATCCCGAACCTCCTTACTGTCTACTGTTCAAATCTTCTCACTAATCATATCCATGTACTTCTAATTTCCTCGTCCTGGAGATTTTCTACCCTCATTCGTTTGCAGACAGATTTCACTTTCTCTACCCTAGGCCTAAGAGATACTTAGTTCACTACAGATCAGATAGTGATCTGCGGATCATTGAAAAATCCCCGAAAAACCCGTACATTCCTAACAGACTTCCTGAATTCGAAGTCGGTTAAGATATAGTCTAATATGGATCTGGTAACCCTAGCCTCCCATGTGTAGCGGTGAATAGCCTTATGCTTGAAGAATGTATTCGTAACAGCTAAACCCATACTAGCACAGAAGTCCAGCAAATGCTTCCCGTTCCCATTAGCTTCCATATCTTCCCCACATTTACCAATCACCCTTTTGTATCCTTCAGTTCTGTTTCCAGCTCTCACCTTGAAATCGCCCATTAGCACTATCCTATCCTTGCTGTTCACCCTGATCACGATGTCACTCAATGCTTCTTAAAACTTGTCAATTTCATCCTCATCTGAACGCCCTCACATGGTGAATACACTGAGACAATTCTCGCCCTAATTCCTCCAACTGCCAAATCTACCCACATCATACGCTCATTTACGTGCCTAACGGAAAGTATGTTGCGTGCAATAGTATTCCTGATAAACAGTCCTGCCCCATACTCTGCCCTTCCCTTTTTAAAACCTATCAAGTACACTTTATAATCTCCTATATCTTCCCCGTTATCTCCCCTTACCCATATATAACTTACTCCTAGTACATCCAGATGCATCTTCTTTGCTGACTCAGCCAGTTCTACTTTCTTTCTTCCATAAGTCCCATTAATATTAATAGCTCCCCATCAAATTCCATTTCGTTCGCCAAGTTGTTTCCAAGGAGTCCCTCGCCTGTCAAGTGAGAATGGGACTCCGTTACTCCCATAGGTCCGAGGCTTGCTTAAAATGTTCTGAGTTCGGTAAATTCATGAAGCAGGATGCTACTCTACTTGCACATAGTCCAAGTGAGGATCTCTCCTCTAAAGGGTTAGGGACCGCTGGTGGATTGTATAGTCCTAGCCGCTTGAGCACAAGCAGGGCCACGACTCAAAATATGTCCGAGATGCCCACTCCCATTCCATAGCAACTGGTATCCCGACTCTCAGGACCACTCCTAGGCCACTCGGCTGTTGCCCATGGTTCACGAACTAGGATGTGACTACAGTAACCCACACCAAGAACCATATATGTAATTGTTGGAAATAAATATTAAAGCCTCGAAAGGAATGTTGGGCTGCCCGGAAATATTATTGACATTATAAATGGGATGGTTTCTTTGGTCCAGATGTATGAAAATATTTCTTTGGCATAAAGTCGATTACTGATCTCTTTTTTTTTTTCAGTAGTCGTAAATTGATGATTAAAATGTTCCATGTGCTCGCCCAATACGGAAAATCTATTATGCTTCTTGGCATTGATGTACTCTTGATATCATATTTGGTAACTTCTGCCAGTTTGGCGTATGTAGCTGGAATCACTTTATGACATTTATGCTTATAAATACCTGAATTGAAATGTTTGTTGCTAGCAGTGACATGTATGCATATTATAGAAAATGTTAGAATTAGTGTTATTAGTTCTGAAACCCCCCCGCCATGGTGCAACAACCCCGAAGGGCCATGGCCTACCAAGCGACCGCTGCTCAGTCTGAGGGCCTGCAGATCATCTCGGTCATTATTCTTGCCTTTCTAGACTGGGGCCGCCATCGCACCATCAGATGGCTCCTCAATTGTAATCACGTAGGCTGAGTGAACCTCGAACCAGCCCTCAGATCCAGGTGAAAATTTCTGGCCTGGCCGGAAATCGAACCCAGGGCCTCCAGCTAAGTGGCAGGCACGCTACTCATACACCGCGGGGCAGGCCATTAGTTCTAAACACTATCTTCAAATTTTGATTTTTAAATAAGTTTATCTGAAAAAATATTGTTGTATGTGGAAGTGAGATATTTATTTTTGTTTGTGGGTCTTCTAACAAGGGTTGCGGAGGATTTATTTTTCAATTCATACTTTATTTTATCAACAAATTGCTTGTTATAGCCATTAATTAATGTGATATTCTAAATGTTATTTTTTTTAAATTAGCATTTGAAAGAGGGATGTTGAAGGTTCTGTAAATTAAACTATAAATTCAGCTTTTATTCCTGGTTACCTGTATGTTGAGAATCTTGTCCTTTTTGTTGCAAGTTTGTGTGAGTTTTCTATACTAATGTTTCTAGTGACTGAGAGATCCAAAATATTTAACGAATTATTTACTTGAGATTCAAGCATAAATTTAATATGCGGATCTAATGAGTTCTATTGATTAAACAAAATGTCTTGTTTGATGAAATGATGGTCGGTTATAGAAAAAATGTCTTCCACATATCATAACATCCAGAAAACGATTCCTTGAAATTTGTTAATAACCTTAGTGTGCTCTAGATTATCAAGACTGAGCAAGTTGGCCTGTGGTTAGGGGCGCTCAGCTGTGAACTTGCATTCGGAAGATAGTGGGTTCGATCCCCACTGTCGGCAGCCCTGAAGATGTTTATCCGTAGTTTCCCATTTTCACACCAGGCAAATGCTGGGACCCTTCCGTTTTCTTCCCACTTACAGCCCTTTCCTATCCCACTGTCGCCATTAGACCTATCTGTGTCGGTGCAGCGTAAAGCAACCTGTAAGAATTTTTTTTATCAAGATAAATATCGGCTAAAATGCTGGAAAACACGGGATCCCATGCGAAGACCGTCCTGTTTATAAATGGTATTCTTAAAAGAAAAGTACTTCTTGTCAATAGCAAATTTAAGGAGAGTCATAAAATAATTATTTCGATTTTACTCATTTTGCTATAATGATTGAGATTTCTTTCAATGGGTTAGATAGTTTCAGCTGTCAATATGTTGAAATGCATGTTGGTGATATCGTGGTAATAAATGGAAAAATGAGGTTGTAACTTTGTAACTGCAAAATGATGTTTAGAAATGTTTGAATAAATATAAATTCTGTAAGCGGGGCTGTTCCTAAAATTGATAATGGGCCTGATAGGTACCGCTATGTTTATTTTGTGTATTTTAGGGAGTGCTCTTGCAGTTGGTAGTTTGGGGTACATGTTAATCATTTTCATTGTCTGCTGTTCATTCAACAAAAACTGAGAATTTTTCATTATTTATTTGAGCTTCTTTTGGATGGTATTAGTGGGGTCTTTCTTGACAATATTGAATTTATTATCTCTGAAAAATGCTCTGTCTTCAGTTTTATCCACAATTACTGTACAGTAGTATTGCCTTTATGTAAGTTGTCCTTGATTTTTTGTTTTAGGTGGTAAAATTGTTTGTTAGCTACTGATTAGTTATTATTATTGTCCTATTGTTTGTGAATATTAAGAATTTTGTGTTAATATATTATTTGATGAAAAATTTAAAATAAAATACATAAAACAAAAAATATTCTTCTTCTCCTCCTCCTACTGCTTTTCCCATACATGTGGAGTCGGGGGTGTGACCTGTCTCGCACGTGGATTTGGCCCTAATTTATAGCCGGGTGCCCTTCTTGATGCCAACCCTATATGGAGGGATGTAATCACCAGCCCTCGGATTTTAAGGAAAGACCTATTTTGTTCTTGAAGAAATGACTTAAAATTTGTACATTTCATGTATTTATAAAGTTAGAAACTGTGGTCCTATTGTGCTTAAAAATGTCTGAATTGACGTTAAAACCTATAGCTATAATTCGTTTTTTAATCCCTAAATCAGTTAAAAATGCCTTTCAGTATATTCCGAGGAAATAAAATATTTGCTGACTCGTGTTCAGTATCCTAAACAAAATTTTAAAATCGGGAAGCTGTAAACCACACTCCCCGAAATGCCTTAAGAATGTCCCGCAGCAAACACTCCCATATTTTGTCACAAGGCAGGAGATGATACAGTATCCATTGACCTGCTGGGAAAAAAAAAATCATTCTGTGAGAATATTTCGGTGTTCCCGTTTGTTCAGTGTGTGAATTATGCCGGAAGTGTCAGGTTCCAACTCGTCTTTAATTAAAAAGTGGTTACAGGAGTTCCTGTGAAGTTTGCAGCAAAGAGGTGAGTAAAGTTGTTGACTTCCCCCTAACGAGTTATTATCAGTTTAGCAAAATAAGTATGGTATTTTAATTGAAGCCTATTAAAATATGTACAATTGAAGCTGCCTAAAAGTATTAACACCTAAAGTTCCGAAGTCTAGTAATCACTATTGCATGTTTCTGCGGTGGTTGGAAGTGCAGTGTGTTGTCTGAATAAAAACCTACAACCTGTTTTCCAGTCATCGACTGGGTCAAGGGTGCGATGAAATGAAATGGCGTATGGCTTTTAGTGCCGGGAGTGTCCGAGGACATGTTCGGCTCGCCGGGTGCAGGTCTTTTGATTTGACACCCGTAGGTGACCTGCGCGTCGTGATGAGGATGAAATGATGATGAAGACGACACATACACCCAGCCCCCGTGCCAGGGAAATTAACCAATTAAGGTTAAAATTCCCGACCCTGCCGGGAATCGAACCCGGGACCCCTGTGACCAAAGGCCAGCACGCTAACCATTTAGCCATGGAGCCGGACAAGGGTGCGATGAATGAAGCATATATAGGCTATTAGTACGATGGGGTCGCCACTCCCAAAGTGATTTATTAATGACTGATAGATGCTATGAAATGAGAATGGAGAGTGTTGCCTGAATGAAAGATGACTGTCCCGCCTCCGCTTTGTCTAGCACAAATCCCTCATGGAGTGATCGGGATTTGAACCACGTTATCCAGCGGTGAGTGGCCGACGCGCTGCCGTCTGAGATACGGAGGCTCAGTGTGTTGTCTGAATATTAAGAGAAAAGGGGTGGAACAAACACTAACACCCAGTCTCTGAGCCAGAAGTAATTATACGGGATTAAAATCTTCGATCCGGATGGAAATCAAATCCGGGACCTTCTGAAACGACGGACACAACGCTGGCTATTCAGCCAAGGATTCGAACAAAGTGAAATCCTTATTGAGTTTTATTATTACTATCAGTATTAACATTCAATTATCGTAATAGAAAGAAGCAAAAATCATTATTTAGTTTCATTATTTCTATCAATTTTAAACACGTAACGTTCGTTGTTCAATCTTGCCGCCTGATTATTTTTCAGGGACTTGAAAACGCTTTAAAAATATAGTTAAGAGTACCGTAGTTAAAACTCTAGGCTTTAAAGTTACACAAACATGTACGGCATCTGGAGGGACAGATTTTATTTGTACTGTTGCTTAAGAATGAAGGAAATTCATACTTTAAAACGTGGGAGCGGATCCACGCGCTGCGTACACGAGAGACAGTGCTGGCTTCACGAAAAGCTGCATCGGCTGCACCTCGACATTGCCTGACAACAAAACAAAGCTTCTTCTTCTTCTCCTCCTCCTCCTCCACACGTGGCGCGAAATCGCCATGATATGTAGGAGGTGCTAAAAACGCCGAGATTTCTCGAGCAGTCGCGAGCAAAGCCGATGATGGCTGCACCTCGACATTCCCTAGGCACAAGTCCCCTTTTCTGTCTCTGAGGTACAGACGCTACGGCCGATATTTACTTCCAACTTGGATACAGATACCTTTTACTCAGTTAACCCGAACACTGGGTTGCCTCGTGCGCCACCGACACCGTACTGAAGCACTTCTTCTCCGGTGTAGGTACCGTTAAGCTCTTGATACGTAACCCTGAGCTGGGACCCTACAAGAGCTTAACGGTACCTACACCGGAGAAGAAGTGCTTCAGTACGGTGTCGGTGGCGCACGAGGCAACCCAGTGTTCGGATTAACTGAGTAAAAGGTATCTGTATCCAAGTTGGAAGTAGATATCGGCCGTAGCGTCTGTACCTCAGAGACAGAAAAGGGGTGGCCACGGCTCTACCGTTGGTCTACGCCTCTGTATTCAGAAGACGGAGAGCGGCTGGCCCCCACCGTCGGCTGTCCTGAGAATGATTTTCCGTGGTTTTCCATTCTCCTGCTCTAAGGCGAATGCCGGGACAGTTCCTAGTATAAGCCACGGCCGCCAACCCTCCCACCTTCTCCGTTTATCTCCTTCACCGTATCACATCTCCGTGACCTGAGAAGGGGTGTTTCCGAACTACTACTACTACTACTACTACTACTACTACTACTAAAACATACCTGTAAAAATTACACATTATTATACAAAGAATAGTGTGTATTGTTTACAGGTATGTTTATAGTGTTATAATTTAAATTGAAATTGTTGTGTGTCTGACGGACTGGAAAGTTTTTATCATTAGATTAAGTCGACATTGGGAAAGTATGGCTTCCTTCTTAACAATCCTGCAGTTGTGTGGGTTTTTTCTTTTTTTGCTAGTGTTTTATTCATGTTACCTCAGATAGGTTCGGCGGCGATGGAATGAGAAAAGGCTAGGGCTGGAAAGGAAGCGACAATTGCCTTAACTGGGATTCAATCTGGTGCAAAACTGGGAAACTATGGGGAAAAATCTTCAGCGCTGCCGAAGGTGGGGTTCGAACCTACCATCCCCCAAATGCAAGCTAACAGTTACACGGCTCAGTCTCGGATATATGGATGGCTCTCCAAAGTCTATGTCTGATAGTACTTGTAGAAACTGTTATTTGGACATACAGCAACCCCGGGTATGGACTACTGGACTTTGCTTTCTGCTTGCTTGTTTACCGACGTTTGGAGCTTTTGATAGAGAATGAGATGGGGTAAATATATGAAAAATAATGCAATTTATGACGTGTGAAGTTACTGTAATTCTTGTCAGAGAGAGAGAGCGATATATCAACTGATCATTCGACTTCACATCTTCTGACGAGTGACGACAGTATTGATTTCATTCCCCGAAAGCCCACAATCAATGCAATGACATGTAACAAAAAGTATGAACAGTTGCTGTGTCTGTTATAAGCACTCTAACCATCTGTGCACTGTGTCAGAAAAATTCTGCTTCTTGAATTAGGAGAATCTTACTTCTTACAAATCGACTTGGCATACCTGACGTAAACATTCAATTTCCGTTTGGCATTTCAACAGAAATTAAGGGAAGTTTATAGAATGCCATTCAAAACCATAGGCATAGTTAGTTAGGTTCAATAATAATAATAATAATAATAATAATAATAATAATAATAATGAATGTATGTAAACTCTTAGAAATTTTAAATGGACACTAAGAAAAAGAAAGCGCCCTCGCGCGGCCTTGAATGTTTTCGTTGTTTTGAGAGTGTGCTCTTATGTACTGCATTGCTCTTCATCATAGAATTATAGATTAAACAGCATTAAAGGTAAAGTGTATGTTGTTCATTTAACATCCACTGTAACATTTGCCGAGCTGAGTGGCTCAGACAGTTAAGGCGCTGGCCTTCTGACCCCAACTTGGCAGGTTCGCCTGGCTCAGTTCGGTGGTATTTGAAGGTGTTCAAGTACGTCAGCCTCGTGTTGGTAGATTTACCGGTACGTAAAAAACCTCCTGTGGGACAAAATCCCAGCACCTCGGCGTATCCGAAAAACATTACAAGTAGTTACTCGGACGTAAATCAAATAATATTATTATTATTATTATTATTATTATTATTATTATTATTATTGATGATGATGATGATGATGATGATGATGATACCAACAAAAAATTATACTCACGGAAGCAAAGGGAGCGAAGCGAAGTCATCTCCGTACAGACCATAAAGACCCTTGGAGGAGTAGAGCGAAGCAAAGGGAATACCTCCAATTATTTTAACCAAACAAATTGGACTTTGCTCTTCTTCTTTTTCTTTCAACGTGCTTTACGTCGTGGTCTGAATTAAGGTGCAACCATAGAAACGGTGTGGTCTAGGGAACAGCGATAAGAGTACAAGGATCTGAGAGTCAAGTAAGGATGCCATAAAAATTTTAGTGTTGAACTGTAGAAGCACTGTAAAAAAGGAAATAGAATTAAGTAATTGAATAGATATATACTTACGAGATAATGTAATAGGAGTTGAATCATGGCTGAGAAATGACATAATGGATGCAGGAATTATCACACGGGGCTGGAGTGTGTATCGTAGAGCCAGGATAAGAATGGTAACACCGGGCGAGTTGGTCGTGCAGTTGGGGGCACGCAGCTGTGAGTTCGCATCCGGGAGATAGTGGGTTCGAGCCCCACTGTCGGCAGCCTTGAAGATGGTTTTACGTGGTTTCCCATCTTCACACCAGGCAAATGCTGGGGCTGTATCAAAATTAAGGCCACGGCCGTTTCCTTCCCATTCCTAGGCGTTTCCTGTCTTATCGTCGCCATAAGACCTATCTGTGTTGGTGCTTCGTAAAGCAAATAGCAGGAATGGTAAGAGGGGAAATATTCATTCTGGTGAAAGAAGAATTTGTAAGCTACGAAAAAGTTAATGATTACAAACATGAAATTCTAGGTGTATGACTCATCTCTAAAGATTATAGGCAACTTGTCTTTGGAGAGTACAGCCCGGGAAGGGTAGTGCTGACAATGATTCGGAATTATTCGATAAGATAATCAGCTATGTGGAAAACGATATGGAAAGGAATGTGATTGTAGCGGGAGATCTGAATTTACTAAATGTCAATTGGGAAGTAAGTTACTTGCCCGTGTGATAATTCCTGCATAAATTATGTCAAGTAAGTTAATACGGGAAGAACAGCTGATTCAGAAAGTGATGGAACCAGCTGGAAGGAAGAATATTCTGGACGTCGTGCTGGTAAAACCAGATGAGCTCTACAGAGAAACCGAAGTAATAGATGGTATTAGTGATCACCAAGCTGTTTTTCTCTCAGTTAAAAGTAAATGTGATAGAAAGGAAGGTCTTAAAAGTACGACTATTAGGCACTACCATACGGCTGATAAAGCAGGCATGAGTAAGTTTTTAAAAAGTAACTAGACCCACTATATTATAACAGAGAAGTAAAGAGACTAAGGAGGAGGTGCGGGTTGGAAAGAAATAGAAATGGTTGTGGAAATAAGGAGAAACTGAAGGAACTTCCTATGAAATTGAATCTAGCAAAGATAACATGGGGGCTGATGACCTTTGATGTTAGGCCCCTTAAAACAACAAGCATCATCATCATCATCAAAGATAACATGATGGCAAGGATAATTGGCAGTCATACAAATTTTAGTGAAAAATGGAAGGGTATGTATGGGTACTTTAAGGCAGGAACAGGTTCCAACAAGGAAATTCCAAAAATCATTAATGAACAAGGGGAGTGTGTATGCCATGATCTTCAAAAGGCAGAAGTATTCAGTCAGCAGTATGTAAAGATTGATGGTTACAAGGATAATGCCCAGATCGAGGAGGCTACTAATACGAAAGAAGTATTAAAACTTACCTATGATAACAGCAACATTTACAATAAGATACAAAAGTTGAAAACTAGAAAAGCAGCGGGAATACTAAAGACGATGGGTTGGGATATAGTACCACATCTGAAGTACTTATTTGATTCTTGTTTGCATGAAGGAGCTATACTAAATTAATGGAGAGTTGCTATAGTAGTCCCTGTGTATTAAGGACAGGGTGATAGACTTAAAGCTGAAAATTACAGACCAGTCAGTTTGACATGCATTGCATGAAGCTTTGGGAAAGCGCCCTTTCTAACTATATTAGACATGTTTGCGAAATTAATAACTGGTTTGATAGAAGGCAGTTCGGGTTTGGTAAGGTTATTCCACTGAAGCTCAACTTGTAGGATTCCAGCAAGATATAGCAGATATCTTGGATTTGGGAGGTCAAATGGACTGTATCGCGATTGATCTGTCTAAAGCATTTGATAGGGTAGATCATGGGAGACTACTGACGAAAATGAGTGCGATTGGACTAGACAAAAGAGTGGTTGAATGGGTGACTACATTTCTAGAAAATAGAACTAAGAGAATTAGAGTAGGTGAAGCGTTATCTAATCCTGTAATAATTAAGAGAGGGGTCCCGCAGGGCAGTATTGTTGGACCTTTATGTTTTCTTATATATATCAATGATATGTGTAAAGAAGTGAAATCAGAGGTAAGGCGTTTCTTTGCGGATGATGTTATTCTGTATAGAGTAATAAATAAGTTACAAGATATGTGAACTACTGCAAAATGACCTCGACAATGTTGTGAGATGGACAGTAGGCAATGGTATGATGATAAAGGAGGTTAAAATTCGGGTTGTGAGTTTCACAAATAGGAAAAGTCCACTCAGTTTTAATTACTGCGTTGACGGGGTGAAAGTTCCTTTTGGAGATCATTGTAAATATCTAGGTGTTAATACAAGCAAAGGTCTTCTTTGGGGGTAATCATACAAATGGGATTGTAAATAAAGGGTTATTCGGATATTTAGGGGCTTTAGTAAGGATGTAAAGGAGAGGGCATATAAGTCTCTGGTAAGACCCCAATTAGAGTATGGTTCCAGTGTATGGGCCCCTCACCAGGATTACTTGATTCAAGAACTGGAAAAAATCCGGAGAAAATCCAGCTTGATTTGTTCTGGGTGATTTCCGACAAAAGAGTAGCACAAAAATGTTGCAAAGTTTGGGCTGGGAAGACTTGGAAGAAAGGAGAAAGCTGCTCGACTAAGTAGTATGTTCCGAGCTGTGAGTGGAGAGATGAAGTGAAATGACATTAGTAGACGAATATGTTTGAATGGTGTCCTTAAAAGCAGGAAGATCACAACATGAAGATAAAGTTGGAATTCAAGACGACAAATTGGAGCCAATATTCGTTTATAGGAAGGGGAGTTAGGAATTGGAATAATTTACCCCAAGGGAGGTGTTCGATAAATTTCCAACTTCTTTGCAATCATTTAAGAAAAGACTAGGAAAACAACATATAGAGGATCTGCCACCTGGGCGACTGCCCTAAATGCAGATCAGTAGTGACTGATTTTGTTTTGTATTGCCTGTTGTGAAAATAGGAAACCATGGAGAACCACCTTCAGGATTACCGACAGTGGGGTTCGAATCCATTATCTCCCGAATTGAAGCTGACAGCTACGGGTCCAAACCACACAACCACTCGCTCGGTACTTTACTCTTCTCCAGTGACTACTTAGGAATAATTAGAACTGAGGCACTAACATGGATTCAACAAGTAATACAGTTCATAGTTTATTGTACCCACTGAAACGGTCTTGTAATATATTCTCCGTTGGACTTGAATTAATTCGCTCAGTGATACTACCTATCCTTGACCACTATGACACACTGCTTACTGAAATAACGTAAGCACCAACAAGAAACTGGATCGAGGTCTGAACAGAGGCATAATATACAGTACGTCTTTAATCTCTGATATGACACACATATAATACCACTCTGTCTGCTGTCATTTCTTGATGGATACAGTATTTTTGCATCCATCTCTTGGCACAGGCCAGAGCAAAGTGTAGCTTCCACTGAAGTCCCAGTCTCATCCATGGCTGTGACAATATGGAAGCTACTGGGGTATGGGTGATGCTGATTAATGACATTCAGAGCACAACCAGTGTGTCTGAGTGTCATGAAAGGTGTTGCTCATAGGGTTAGTTGTGCTACAATAGCACTGTCTGGCCCAGTGAGGAAAGCAGTGGCAAACTACCTCACTCTTCATCTTGCCTAGTACGCCTCATTTTGGTACTGCCATTGGTTTTTGTGGTTTCCCTATAACTGCATAGCCTCTGGTGATGCTATTTGAGGATCCAGCAGCCTCTGGGCTGATGGCCTAACAGACAGACAGATATTACCACATTTTAAGTAGTCATCAAGGCTTCGAGTGTAACAGCGCCGTGAACTTACACGGTATTTCTTCTGCATAAAATACTCTCCACAAACAATCCCAACTATCGTTATTCACCCTTTTCTTGTCTCTCGTCCCATCACTACGACAAAACAATATTCGGCTCTACTCACAGGCACACTGTACCTATGAACCGTCTTCCCTAATCATTTCGTCCTCCAGGTCATGACATTACACGTTACAAGTGTAAGGTGGCTTGTCATGATTACTTGCTGAATATTGCTCATCTCAGGGAATAACAAGGTACGCCAAAAGAATGTAAGTTCTCAGGGAAAGCATCTTTGTTTTGTTTCTGTTTTTAAACAATATGAAATCATTGATTCACCAAATATTAGCAAGCCATTCTGCCATTATATGAAAGAGCTTTTCAAATAATGGTTTTGGTTTTATTTTGTTTATTTCTTATGTATCTGTTTTGGATCGTGAATGAATCAGACTTCCCCTATATTGACTAGGCGTTCTTTTCTTCTGTGGACCAGCCAAAACCAGAGTGGTGCATGACAAATTTGTGCAGTCCGCACGGCCTTACTTCTAAATTGAAGTTTCGCAAAACAAATGAGCATCGCCTTTCCTCTGTTGCCAGCGCGCTACGGCCTACGACCGCTGTAAACAGCCCTTGTAAAATGTAATACCCTACTCAGAAAAACTAATGAATATGGATAGAAAACAAATTCACAAAAACTACACTTACTAACAACATCTGACACTAATAAGAGAATACATTATTAAGAATAAAAGAGAATGAGGAAATAACACATCACTCACCACCAATGGCTTACACAGGAAGGAGGTTACGGCCTACATAGTGAACACTCCACCGATCTCAGAGTCACTAGAACCCTCCTACAATATGAAAAACACACTAATTAATGAAGGAAAATGCAAAAGATCGCGAAGCGTACCGAATACCATACACGCTGAGCGAGATAGGTTAACCACGTGGCGAATGTAAATAGGCTATTAGAGTTGGTAACTGGGTTTCGAGATCGTGCTCTGCCGATATAAATCGATATGAATGGCAGATTGGGAATGGTTGGATGTCTATGCTTCAGCACATAACCACCAGACAGAGCCAAAATCTGTCAAAACGTCAATTTAGAAGTAGAGCCGTGCGGAGTATAGTAAGATTTAATAGTTTTCTTTAACAAAGGTAGCTGTATAAACTCATTACCAATAATGCATTTAGAAGATAATGTCCACGTCCAAAATAACAACAGAATCTATGTAGTACTACTATTGGACCAACTGACTTGTCTGGTTGAAGCCACTGTTATTAACAATATTCAGAAAATTAACGAGACAACTAAACTTACCTGGTTCTTTCCGGGGACTGTTTTGTATTCCTAAATAATGTGGAAGTAAAATTTGGCTATTAATTTTCTTCAGAACTACGATGAAATGATTTATCTTGTTAGTGTCAAAGCATATTGAACATTGACTGTAGTAGGTTACTGCAAATTAAAAAAAAAAAAAATGACATCTGGTTTTTCCCCGGGTTGAGAGATATATCCCATTGACTTGCTGGATATGTTGAAGGAATGTACGAACGAATTAATTTATTTACTTTTGGTAAAGAAGAAGGCACCTCTGGGTTCCGTGATTCAAATCCCGATCACTCCATGTGAGATTTGTGCTGGACAAAGCGGAGGCGGGACAGGTTTTTCTCCGGGTACTCCCGTTTTCGCTGTCATATTTCATCTTTTGCTATCTTATATGTATTTTCGAATGTTGTAGTTCAACAAATTAAAATGCTAGTCAAACAAAATTGTCTATTACCATTTATGAAACACTGTTTATTTTTTGAAAAAAGTCAAGCAATTATTCTTTTTTTCAAATTTTGAATATTAATATTTGACGACAGCTTCCATGGCTCAGGCCGCAGCGCGCCGGCCTCTCACCTCTGGGTTCTGTGGTTCAAATCCCGGTCACTCCATGTGAGATTTGTACTGGACAAAGCGGAGGCGGGACAGGTTCTTTCATTCCAGCGACTCTCTCCAATAGCATTTAATTTCATCTGTGATTCATTAACCATTGCCCCAGAGGAGTGCGACAGGCTTCGGCAGCCGGCACAATTTCTAACCTCGCCGCTAGATGAGGCTTCATTCATTCCATTCCTGACCCGGTCGAATGACTGCAAACAGGTTATAGATTTTGAATATTTGAAGCTAAGTAAGGTGTGCGCTGTAATTACTAAAATATATTGTATATTTACAGGATTCA
Organism: Anabrus simplex; assembly: GCF_040414725.1. Taxonomy (NCBI): domain Eukaryota; kingdom Metazoa; phylum Arthropoda; class Insecta; order Orthoptera; family Tettigoniidae; genus Anabrus; species Anabrus simplex. The sequence continues at coordinate 645,104,383 of NC_090265.1, read as the reverse complement.
TTTACTGGAGTGATTTAAACACGAGCCAGAGCAAAGTGTGGCTTCCACTGTAGTCCCGGTCTCGCCCATGGCTGTGACATAATGGAAGCTGCTGGGGTACGGGTGATGCCGAGTAATGACATTCAGAGCACGGCTAGTGTGTCAAGAGTGTTATGGAAGGTGTTGCTCATAGGGTCAACCACGCTACAATCTGGTCCAGTGAGGAAAGCAATGACAAACTACCTCACTCTTCACCTTCCCTAGCACGCCTCATTGTATGTTTGAAACCGTTGCAGCTAGAACTTGGAAATACTTATAGCTGCTATCGAGACCGTTTTTCGAGGCTTTCAACACTGGGTCCGCTATCTCACTGTCATGATGTTAATGTTAATGGTTTTACGTCCCATTAACAACTTTTACGATTTTCAGAGACGCCGAGGTGCTGGAATTTAGTCATGTAGGAGTTTCTTTTCACGAGCCAAGGGTTTAACGTCGCACCAACACGTAAGGTTTGGGAAGGTAGCGTCAATACCCAGCATGGTATGAAAATGGGAAACAACGGGCAACCATACTCAAGACTGGCCAATAAATCTACCGACAAGAGACTGACGTATTTGAGCACCTTCAAATACCACCGGACTGAGTCAGGATAGAACCTGCCAACCTGAGCTCAGAAAGCCAGCTCTCTAATAAGCGTCTGAGCTACTCAGCCCGGCTATATCACTGTCAGAGAGTCCCTGACGCACACGGGGCCTCGAACCAGCCCTCAGATCCTAGCAAAAATCCTAGGCTTGGCTGGGAATCGAACATGAAGCCTCTGGTAAGAGGCAGACTCACTACCTTCAGACCGCAAGACCAGCTAAAGTAAATCTACTTTGGTCGAACTTAAATATACGTACCGCATAATTTTAACTACCGGTAATCACATTTTTAAATGCTAAAAGCAGTTATAAGAATTTTAAAATTCTAATGCAACGATTTCTCAAATAGACGGGCACTTTTAACTTTGACGATGTGAGACATTCAAATTCCCCTTAAGCGGATATGAGAGAGAAAATAGCAGGCTGCTGATCACTGCTGTTGATAAAAGTTGACAGTGTCATCAAGGTAATCTGTTTCACGCCACCAGAGATGATCCGTGAGCGTTAAAAGTCAATTATTAAGAACAATAGCGAAGATAGCGATTAAAAATACCAGTAAACAGGCCCTCGAACCAACGTACCTACATCTTACTTTTGGAGGAGATCCTAATCTAAACGTTGGTTGAAACTAACATGGAAGATTTTAAATTCGAAAGTTGTTATTCTCTTCAGAGCAGATAATTTTACTCAATTGCAAAACTAGTCCTAAATATTTATCTGTTTTGTTCTAGCCTCTTCATCACACTCTTTTATTAGGGCTATACAGTATCTGTAATTGTATTGCGAGCCTCTCTACGAATAACTTTTACCACGTTTCCTTTTTCTTGATTGTGACCCGTAGTTGACTAATTCACTGACAGACTGACTGATATCCTTATACACACACAATGTATGTAGGGATTGAAATTCTTACCGTCCGGGAGAAGTCCTAGGACAAGGGCTGCGCACGAAAAGTTTCACATTCCTTTCAGTCCCAAACAGTAGGACGTCAAATAGTCAGGGGCGTACGCAAGGTGAGGGGAGGGGTTACCGGTTTTGCACTCCCCCCACCCTCCCTGAACGTTTTTGTTGTTGTTGTTTTTGTTTTTTTGCTAGTTGCTTTACGTCGCACGGACACTCGCCGCACTTAAGCGACTGCAGCTATCGAGCTCGGTCCCTGAACGTTTAACCACTCTTTTAATATTACGCCTATAAAACTTAAAATAATTGGCATAGCCTACTTATATTTGAGTATGTCTTTACATACCCACAATCGTTTTCTCCCTTAATTTCTCACTCTCAGAGGAAGAAAATCTATTGGCATAAAATAGTCCCTCCCCCTCTTCTTCGATAATATAATCCCTGCGCTTGGGGGCTGCGGCAGGTCCAGTACATCACTCGACGTGGGGCACAAGTAGCTGTCCATTCAGCATTTCGAGAACCCGGCAGTGCTCTCACTGGCGCAATGGGTGTCAAAGGATACATTATATGCCCCTCCTCCTCCAATTAAAGAGAGAAAAGATCACCAAAGCAGTGACGCTCAAGAAGGTACAATAATAATACAGACCTCCTAACAAAATAAGGCCGAAATCATTTAAACCTACTTGTTGGGAAACTTAGTTTTGACATTTCAATACAGATGTGAAAAATTGTACATTGTCGAGCGGTAGTCTACCGTTAGACTGAACTCATATTTTGTTGTGGAACGATCGTTTAACGTTTTACACAGTTCGCAGATTGTGGATTCATCATGGCAGTTTCGTTCTTCAAACTTGGTGAATTCGTTATTGACATACTGTGTTAAATTAAATTCATTTCAATATATCTGATGGCTTCCATGGATTTTTCTGTTACCGGTGTGTAAACTGTCTTACGTATCGTATACAGATAACTGTTGACGTATAATTATTGTGTAGCGCAACTGTAATAATGACTTGTGTATAGACACAAGCATTTTCATTATTCAAAATGTTAACATTTGTCAACAATTGTACCCTAAGGCTGTAAAAAAATCGTTTAGAGTGTTTTATTAGGGCATTTAGGAATGTGTTCCATTCGAACATAGTATAATAAACAAACGTAACGTGATATTATAATAATAATAATAATAATAATAATAATAATAATATACAAATTTTATAATACCGACAGTCAATTGTGAACAGTTTTAATAATGACCCCCCCTTAATAAAATTCTGCGTACGGCACTGCACAGTGCACACAGTAGACATAAAATGAGGGCAACACGGAGTCGTTGCCTGGAAGAAAACAAAACAAGTACTTTTTTTTTTTGCTAGGGGCTTTACGTCGCGCCGACACAGATAGGTCTTATGGCGACGATGGGATAGGAAAAGCCTAGGAGTTGGAAGGAAGCGGCCGTGGCCTTAATTAAGGTACAGCCCCAGCATTTGCTTGGTGTGAAAATGGAAAACCACGGAAAACCATTTTCAGGGCTGCCGATAGTGGGATTCGAACCTACTATCTCCCGGATGCAAGCTCACAGCCGCGCGCCTCTACGCGCACGGCCAACTCGCCCGGTAAAACAACTGTCACGTTTCAGTTATACAGATTTCAGTGATAAAACATAAATGAAAACAAACACACACATTCTTCTTCTTCTTCTTCTTATTATTATTATTATTATTATTATTATTATTATTATTATTATTATTATTATTATTATTATTGCGGTTACGCGGGATTACTTTCAGATTATTTTGGGGGTTTAAAAATCGGGGGTTTACGGATTCCCCTCCCTCCCCACACACATTATGCCACTGCCTCGAACCCATCACATGATTTCCACATAGATAGGTCATGTGCTCTGGAGGACACAAAGAGAGAATGTTTGCGTGTTCCTGACAGTTGACTTAGAGGCCCTGGGGCGCAGCAAGAACCGGCTGGGGACACGCTACCCGTACAACAGCATGCACCAACACGAGAGGTCCAGCGCTCACGTGGACTAGCATGCCACAGCTAACCTTATAAGCACGTGCTTAAGAAACCTGCTGGAAGCTTTCCACGGCGGTGGCAACCGCTGGAACTAACTCCCCGCGCATGACTGTTATTACATCGACATCGAGAGAATTTATAAACTGGAAAAAAATGATAGGGGAAGGGAAGGCGGTCATGCCAAAGAATACCCGAATATGTAAATGAACCGCGACGAATACAAAACGAAAGAACAAGTTATGTTATGAAAATAATATAATCTTAACATAAAAAAATAAGACAGTACCGTACAACTCCGGTAAACCAAGCTAACTAGGAAATTAAAAATACCAGCAGTACTGACTGTTATGGTATATGTAATGACTGATTAAAATTATTTAATAACACATGGGTCTATTACTAAATTAATAAATAAGTCCCTCACTGAAGGTAGAATTCCTCAGGAGTTAAAGATCGCCAAAGTAATACTATGTATAAATGATCCGATAAACATGATGTTAATAATTACACACCTATCGCAATTCTTCCTATCATATCCAAAATTCTGGAAAAGGTGGTTAAAAGGAGATTATTGAAATTTCTAATACATAATAATTATTTTTATCCTTACCAGCATGGTTTCATACCGAATTCAAGTACCTATACAGTGTCAAAGAAGACATTATTATTAAATTTAGAGAAGCATTAGACAAGAGTATGCCAGCATCTGGCCTATTCATAGATGTGGTGGGAAAAAAAAAAAGCATTTGATACAGGGGACCACGTTCTCCTCCTTCAGAAGTTGGAAGCAGCAAGTGTGAGGGGTACTTCCCTTAACTGCTTTGAAGAGCATCTCGATATCAGAGAAAAATTTGTTCGTTGTATGGGTGAAGAGTGTACTCTGATAAATATCTCAATTGGTGTACCACAGGGTTCTGTATCACGCCCCATTCTCTTTTTGATATTTATTAATGATATTGCTTGTTTAAATCTGAAAGGAAGACTATCTTTGTATGCTGATGATACCAATATTGCTTACGCTTGTAATACCTGCCATGACCTGAACAGGAAATGTAACGCGATATAACCTGAATTCAGTAATAATGTTATTGGCTGTACGTCCCATTAATTACTTTTACAGTTTACGGAGACGCCGAGGTGCCGGAATTTGGTCCCGTAGGAGTTCTTTTACGTGCCAGTAAATCTACCGACACGTGAATGATGTATTTGAGCACCTTCAAATACCACCGGACTGAGCCAGGATCGAACCAGCCAAGTTGGGGTCAGAAGGCCAGCATCTCAACCGTCTGGCCACTCAGCCCGGCTAACCTTAATTCAATGTTGGCTGGATGAAAATAGGTTTAACAATCAACCTGACAAAGACAAATTATACTGACACCCTATGGCGAGACAATTACCTTTACCTACCAGAACGCAAGCAAAAAAGATATCAAATTCGCTATCTTCTCTGGGTTTTTAAAAGTATTTATGAATAGCGCCGTTAAATTATTATTTTATGCGCAATTACATAGGGTGCAGTGGATATCCCTTCCTTTTTATATGTGTGCAAAGTAGCCTTGAAGTTGCAAATAAGGCATTTTGTAAGTTTCAATTTCGCGGTAAATGATATTGTGACCATGTGTTTGTGTGCGCGCGAATGTTGGCGACAGCTATGCTATTTATTTCTATGTGAGGTTAAGTACGTGATTATTTCAGTACCGTTCTTGTTAGTTCATTTGTATTATTGGAATTCTGTAAAATTATCCAAAATATATCAATAAGGAAAGAAAGGCTTTCAAACAGAGAATTAAGAGGTACGGTGTGGTAGACAATGGGGATACATAAAAATAAGGGTCAGAGAGCGAAACGTAACGAAAACCATTGCTTATTTTGTGGAGAAACGATGGAAAAGGAGTATCTATTTAGAGTATGTGTGGAAACTGACGTACTTAAGAGTTAAATATTTGGGTAATGAATGTCCGGCTCCATGGCTAAATGGTTAGCATGCTGGCCTTTGGTCACTGGGGTTCAGTGTTCGATTCTCGGCAGGATGGGGAATTTTAACCATCATTGGTTAATTCCGCTGGTACGGGGGGTGTATGTATAGCCTTCATCATTTCATCTTCATCACGACGCGCAGGTCGCCCACAGGTGTCACATCAAAAGACCTGCAACTGGCGAGCCGAACAAGTACTCGGACATTCCCGGCATTAAAAGCCATACGCCATTTCATTTGGGTAGTGAATATAACACAAAAATAGATTTTTTTTTTTGCTAGGGGCTTTACGTCGCACCGACACAAATAGGTCTTATGGCGACGATGGGATAGGCCTAGGAGTTGGAAGGAAGCGGCCGTGGCCTTAATTAAGGTACAGCCCCAGCATTTGCCTGGTGTGAAAATGGGAAACCACGGAAAACCATCTTCAGGGCTGCCGATAGTGGGATTCGAACCTACTATCTCCCGGATGCAAGCTCACAGCCGCGCGCCTCTACGCGCACGACCAAAAATAGAAAGAGAGTAAGAAGTATATACAATTGTTAAAATTAAATAAGGAGTGGATTACACCGGGAATAATTACAAATTTTCTGTATTTAAAAAATATGTGGCAAACGTGGCATTGTACTACCTCTAGGAAGAAAAGAAAGTTAAAAGAAAAAGGGATGATAATCTGTGAAATGAATATAAATATTATTACAATATTTGTACCCGTAATATTGAAAGAAGAATTCTGACAGACAGGGCTGGTGGGAGGAGCATTGTACGTGCCATTGCACGGGGTTGCCCCATTCCTGCACTCTTTTCTTCTTCCCCTCGCTTCCGGCTCACTTGTTCCTTTGTTCAGACCGCTGTGTTCTGTTGTACGTAACTCAGAAGCGAGAGGTTTCGCAACTCCAAGCAACACGAGCCGGCCAGCAGGCCTATCTCCATGGCGACCGTAGTGGGCCCGGCCACTTTTCCATGACAACCATACCCGTAGGGACTAGTGTACTGGTTACCAGAATCATGGGACGAAGTGAAGCCGGAGACACTCACGAAATAATGGAAGAATATTTTAGGAAGTGCTGTGTCTGCTGACAGTTAACTCTGATGACAGCAATAATGATGACATACCAAACTTGCCAGATTTAAATCTCATAGATATCCGGATGTAAAGATGCTTTAGTGGAATCGAAGTTAAGGAATGGATGAACAGTATGAATTTACTGACGCAGCAACGATGTAACATTTGAAAAAAGAAGTCGGTTAAGAACTTCAACATATAAGCCTAGCCCATGCTATAACACTGTAAGAAATGACAATACAGCTCCTTACCTTCAATCGTTGCCGATTTTGTTCATGTTTCACGATTTCCCCTGTGTTGCTCCGTGTAGTCCGAGTTATTCCAAATCTGAAGTAACACCCTCCCCCCAATTACCTAGGATTATCGAGACTTTACCGTAATAACTATTGTAGATATTTAGGATCTTTGCAATTCGGGTTTATGCTGTTGCTGATCATAAATAAATAATGAAAGTCCACAGCCTGTTTCCAGTCATACGACCGGGTCAGGAATGGAATGAATTAAGCCCCCACCTAGCGGCGAGGACTGAAACTGTGCCGGCTGCCGAAGCCTGTCGCACTCCTCTGGGGCAATGATTAATGACTGACAGACGAAATGATACTGAAGATTGCTGCTGGAAACCCAGCGGTGAGAAGCTGGCGCGCTGCCGCCTGAGCCACGGAAGCTCTTTGATCCTAAATAAATACATAAATAAAATAAAAATGATGTGATTTCATGTAACTTACAGCATCGGTAAATAGGCACTCTCTGTACTTGCAACTCTGACAGATTTGTTCACTAATTTCGAATTTGCTGGCACCACCTATAGAGTAATTACCAGACGCCACCGGTATCCACCATCACAAACTTCCACCAGATCACCAGCGATTGTTTGAGAACTGGTCTTCCCCTTGTACCTAGCTATTATAATACTTCTATTGTCATTTTCTTCTTGTCTCTCTGACAGAAACGAGGAAAGTCCAGCAGCCGCTCACGTTGCTCCACCACCTCCTATTGTTTACATTACGACAAAACACTACAAAATGTAAACAATGCTCATCCTTCCTCTGAACACAATGTCAACTGAGATAAATGTAAGTTTCGGATGCCATTCTCAGAAAATTATGTAACATTTTATCTTCTTCGTGGACATTTCCCAATAGGGGTCGACAATACATGTGGATTACATCTTCATTTACATACAACACGCAATAGTGAATACATCACACAATATACGCGTCAGGGGTGGGGAAGGGGGGTATTCGGCCGTAGAACTGAGTCTGCTCAAGGCTTACCGTTCACCACCTTCCACGCCGCTCCACTCCACTCTATTCTACTCCGCAGAAAGGGGCCACGGAGTATTCAGATGTGGCACCTCGCGTGGCGCCACCTCTCTCCACCGTCGTCAACAGCAGGCTGCTGTCAACCGGCCTGGAAGTCCCTTCCACTCTTGGCCACAGGTACGTAGCCCACTCGGTGCAGTAGCGGCGATGGGAATTAGAAGCGGGGGGGGGGTAAAAAATATACAGACAACATAAAGTAGCCGGGTAGAGGGATATCGCGGGCGGGGGGAGGGGGCGGTTTTACATATCAAAACTGAGCAAAAAGCTACAAAATGGTAAGTTGTTGATGCACTTTGAGCGAATTTCCACAGAGAGGTAAAGGTTGACAGTTTACTAACTTAAGTGCGGCAATAATTTTTTTTTGACCGAGCTCGATAGATGCAGTCGCTTAAGTGCGGCCAGTATCCAGTAATCGGGAGATCGTGGGTTCGAGCCCCACTGTCGGCAGCCCTGAAGATGGTTTTCCGTGGTTTCCCATTTTCACACCAGCCAAAATGCCGAGGCTGTACCTTAATTAAGGCCACGGCCGCTTCCTTCCAATTCCTAGGCCTTTCCTATCCCATCGTCGCCGTAAGACATATCTGTGTCAGTGCGACGTAAAGCAAATAGCAAATATATATATATATATATATATATATATATATATATATATATTTTTGAGATTTTGATTCAATACTATATAATAAAACTTTCACCAAAGAAACAATATTACACACGTATCACAATTAAATAGAAGTTCGGCGTGATTATAAAATTTTAAAAATAATTTAGTATTTGACTACACTCTAAGAAACTAACAGTCAATATTAAAGAGACTGCCAGACTGACGAATGTACGCGGCAACCAGGTGAATCATACCTCAATGTCCACGACCTTCGCAAAAAATATATCCCTGTTACCTTTCCTCATAGCATTTGCGAAGTGTCCACTACTAGCTATGGCGCTATACAAATCGGTTAGCCGCGACGAACGACATTTTGTGCGTATCTTCGATAATAATTTTGTTAATAATTAAAAATTTGCACAAATTGTTTTTAATAATCCCTATAGTTTCAGCCGGCTACAATGGAATAAAAATGTAATGATTTCTCTACAAAGTGGGGGGCGTGCCCCCCACCCCCACCCCCCTTAGTCACCACTATTGACTCGGCGTCCTGACGCTGTACACTTGCTCCAAGGATTGATGACAATTCATCAAACGAATTCCCACTCGTACGAACGTAATTAAACTTTTCTGGATCACTGGCAAGTTCATCTGGAAGAAAACGATGAGCTCCTCGCTCTAAGCGATATGAATTCAATTGATGGGCTTAAGGAACCCTAATACTCTTCTTTCTCCTCAATCTTCTTTCCATAAGGTTATAAATCCCATGGATAACGTTCGAATTATCCTTGGTCCAAAGACAAAATAAGACGCAGAAGATGTGGTGGGGACTGGAAGTTGCCGGCATATTGCCGGAAGTGGACAGCAAGGAAGAAGACGGTGGACCGTGAGAAAACACCCTTAACGTCTCCATCCGACGGATGAACCACCATTATTACTCCATATGAACACTGCGGAGAGGTTTGGACTTGAATCCAGGCTTGTGTACGCAATTTAGTGATATAAATTGTATACCACCACCTCTCCTACCCTGTCGGCCAACATTCTGATAGTCATTTGCTTTCTTTCTTCACCAAACTTTTTTTTTCCTAGTGGCTTTACGTCGCACCGACACAGGTAGGTCTTATGGGATAGGAAAGGCCTAGGAGTTGGAAGGAAGCGGCCGTGGCCTTAATTAAGGTACAGCCCCAGCATTTGCCTGGTGTGAAAATGGTAAACCAGTGAAAACCATCTTCAGGTCTGCCGACAGTGGGATTCGAACCCACTATCTCCCGGATAAAAGCTCACAGCCGCGCGCCCCTAACCGCACGGCCAACTCACTCAGTAGACTTCACCAAAGGGACTCGTACCGGCTAACCACGGTGTCAGACCATACAAACGTAACGATCGTGGCCACCAGGTGGGCCAGTATACCGGTAATATGGTACGTTTATATGTTAACTGAAAAGGAGAGCAAAGGACTTGGTTTAGAACTGAACACCTCGCAATGAAAAAGAGGTTGGAAAACATCTCGATCGAACACGGAAAATCAATACTCCCTCATACTACAATACCCTTTCGTACCCCATGGTTTTCCAAACGGAACTCCCAATGAAGATTTATTACAATAATTATTCGTTTGAGGTTCAGTCACGGGTGGTTCCGAAACAAACTTTTCCGAAATAACGCACTGCATTTCATTTTTTTTTATCGAGCTCAAATTTTAAGCACGAGAAAAGTGTCTTTTAAAATACAGTGGCGGACAGAAGTAAAGGCACAGCTGTACAGAACGAAAAAAAATGAAATGTCGTATGGCTTTTAGTGCCGGGATATCCCCAGGACGGGTTCGGCTCGCCAGGTGCAGGTCTTTCTATTTGACACCCGTAGGTGACCTGCGCGTCGTGATGAGGATGAAATGATGATGAAGACAACACATACACCCAGCCCCCGTGCCATTGGAATTAACCAATTAAGGTTAAAATCCCCGACCCGGCCGGGAATCGAACCCGGGACCCTCTGAACCGAAGGCCAGTACGCTGACCGTTCAGCCAACGAGTCGGACAGCTGTACAGAATAATGAACAAGCACACAATATATTAAGCCTAAACAACAAAAATTCAACACACCTATAATTCATTCACTGCACTACAAGAATATAAAAAATAAAAATATATTAAGGCACTTGAGCACTGAAAATAAAGTGTCTTTTGTTGTCCTCACACAGCACCCTAGACAGAAATATAAGCACACCAACGTTCGGGACTATTTTTACACTGTGGTAGTTCTTCAGTATTTTGTCGGGTTTTCTCGCCTTTGAATACCCTCCTTCAGTCTTTTCAGCATGGACTGAACTAGGTTTTCAGTTAACTTCGGTACCAATGTTCTTCCACTCCCGCAGAAGTACCTCCTCAAGTTAACATTTGCTGGAAATAGTGTGTTTCCTCACTCTTTTACTCAATTCCTCCCATAGATGTTTTACTGGATTTATGTCAGGTGATTGGGGAGGGGTATTTAAAGTATGGGGGTACGTTGTAGACGATCCACAGACGAACTATTTCAGCAGTGTGTTTCGGGTCGTTACCCTGTTGGAAGTATAAATTGCCACCAAGCCCGAAATTTTCTGCACTTTTCTAAAAGTTTTATTGCAGAATATCTTTCGAAGACAAATTTGTCCATTATCTCATCAATAAAGACAAGTTATCCAACTCCAGACGCTGTCACGCACCCCCTACCATTACGCCTCCACCCCCATGTTTCACAGTGGACTGTATACAGTATGTGTCTCTGTTATTCGTACAGGCTTCAATTTCTTATCAAGTCTCATATATTCACATCAACAATTGATAAACTAAAATAAAACGTACATTACGGGTAAAAACATGGTTTGACAATGATAATTCGTACGTCAAAACTATACTTATTTACATACAGGCAGGGAGATTTGATACGAATGTGCCGGCATCGACAAACGGGTGTACCAGTTGTATCCGTACACATGGGCAGGATGATGAGCACCGTTTGTTTGCGATGCACGGAAAACGTCACAGTGACAACATACGACTGGTCAAGTGCATTAGCCTTCTTCCTAGTGTATCTGTGGTGGGCATGAGTAGGAGTTCAGAGTTAAATATGAAGCGTAAGAACACTATACTTAAACTGACACTCAAAGGATTTTCATTACGAAAGATTGGGCAGCTGGTCAATAGAACACATTCTACGATGCAATATGTGGGTTATAAATGTAAATACAATGACACTTTAAAGAACACGCCAAGGAAACCCAGGAAAAAGTGAAATGAAATGAAAGAATGGTTTGTTGTTCGGCCGATTAAGTCAGATTCCAAATTAAATGCACCAGTATTGAGGCGACTCACGGAGGATCGAACTGGAAAGAAGATCAGTAACTCCACCATCCGTCAGAACCTGTATCGGCATGGGTACTATGGAAGAATCCCTCGGAAAAGGCCATACGTACGTAGAAAAAACGGACGGCTTACAGTGACATTCGCTAAGGAGCATATAAATAAGGAGAACGAATTCTGGAATGATGTTATCTGGTCTGATGAGACAAAAATAACCCTTTTCGGGTCAGATGGCCTCCAAAGAATATGGAGAAAAATTGATCGGACAGTGATGTGGCAAATACACTTCCAACTGTAAAATAAGGTGGTTGGTCTGTAATGCTTTTGGGCTGTATGTCAGCCAGAGGTGTGGGCAACACACTTAACATTGACGGAATAATGAACAAGGAGGGCTATAATGCAATCCTTGAGGGCAAACGTGAACCAGAGTGCCGAAAGAATGGGGATGGCACCTATTTATATGTTCCAGAATGATAATGACCAAAACACACTGCTGAAATTAATAAGACATGCTTCATCTGGAACATTCCTAAGCAGCTTAGAACACCTCCCCAGTCTCCTAAATCCCATCGAACATCTCTGGGCTACGTTGAAGAGGAATATCCGCAGGCAACGTGTGCTTACGAAGGAGGAACTTAAAAGTGTGATTCTTCAAGAATGGCAGAAAATCAGCCCGGACATGTGCAAGAAATTAGTGTATTCAATGCGGTGACGATATCAGGCAGTTATAAAGGCTAGGGGACATTCCACTAGATATTAACATTTTCCAGGAACCCTTTATTTTTTGTTTACTTCAAGTGTTCAATTCGCTTGTACGAATATGAAAGATACAAGATTATGGGCGCGCTTTTCTTTATTAGAATCCGTATGATTTTTAAACATTGTTGCAAACAGATATAGTAGACATATGTTTTCTGAAGGCTTTGTTGAGTATATCGTTGCTGCCGAGACAAAACTTCCTATGGGAAATATTTTAGCTTAGAACTTTGGCCGGTAAGGTTCTGTCATCTAAGGTGCAATATTGTGTGAACACCGTCAAGGCATTCTCGCTCTTCATAATGTTTGTGCTGCGGGTCAGTATATCTCCAAAAATATTATCACATAGGAGGTTTTGTCCCGGCAACGACATGTTCAGTGAATGAAATGCTTTTGAATTTATTATTTTCTGGCAGTACGTTGAGGTACTCACGCAAACAGCCCGTACGTATAGAATGGGTTCATACTGTATTTTGTAGTTCCCATTCTGTATTCTTCTTTCGCCATACCTAAATGCGCTCATGACTTTTAAAAATGTTAAATATGTTCTCATTTTGCCTGCTGCCATTTCATGACGGATACAGTACTTTTGTATCCATCTCTTGGCACAGGCCAGAGTAAAGTGTAGCTTCCACTGAAGTCCCAGTTTCATCCATGGCTGTGACAATATGGAAGCTGCTGGGGTATGGGTGATGCTGAGTAATGACATTCAGAACACGACTAGTGCATCTGAGTGTTATGAAAGGTGTTGCTCATAGGGTCAGTCGTGCTGCAATAGCACTTTCTGACCCAGTGAGGAAAGCAATGGCAAACTACCTCACTCCTCGTCTTGCCCAGTAAGCCTCATTTTGGTGCTGCCATTGTTTTTTAAGGTTTCCTTATAACCGCATAACCTTTGGTGGTGCTATTTGAGGATCCAGCCAGCCTCTGGGCTGATGACCTAACAGACAGACAGATGTTCTCATGGGAGAAAATCGCAAGTTGCTTTACGTCGCACCAACAGAGATAGGTCTTATGGCGACGATGGGACAGGAAATGGCTAGGAATGGGAAGGAAGTGTCCGTGGCCGTAATTAAGGTACAGCCCCAACATTTTCTTGATGTGAAAATCGAAGAAAATCAACGTTTTCCAAAACTCTGAGTTGCTGGATACGTACGTCTTTGCAAACTGAAGGCGTTTCTTCCTATTAACTTTACTTACATATGGCTTCCTTCTGTATACTCTAACTGCATTATAGTTATCTTGTCCCTACTGTCGAGTTTAGATGGCCGCCGTGTTCTGTCACCGTTTACAATTAATTTATTTTTCTGATAGTTCGTAATAACAGTTCGCACGGCATACGACTCCTCCTGACGATTGCAATTTCACTGTACGATTTCTGTTGGCTACGTAAATACATAATTATTTCTCTTTCCTTAAGAGAGACTTCTTTTCCTTTCCGTCCCATCGCACTCACCGATGCTTGCGGCGTATTAAGGCTACCTGAGAGTGTGAACAACACTGTATCCAGACACATGTAACTTCACATTGAGACATACAGAGCATGGTGTGCCTATACTTCTGGCCCATCTGATAGCACCTCTAGTGGACATATCGGCGTAGTATTTTGTAGTCTGTTTGAAATACGATAATCTCAATAAGCAGGATTATGAGTTTCTTTTTTAATGCTATTTATTCGGGACGTCGACCTATAGAGATCTTTTACCCCTTATACCTACTTTAGTCCGCCACTGTAAGTAAAAGCAGTACAACTCCCGAACAATGTCAATACTCTTCTAGGACCTCACAGCACGAAAGTCAGGTTCCATGGCTAAATGGTTAGCGTGCTGGCCTTTGGTCACAGGGGTCCCGGGTTCGATTCCGGCAGGGTCGAGAATTTTAATAATAATTGGTTAATTTCACTGGCACGGGGACTGGGTGTATGTGTCGTCTTCATCATCATTTCATCCTCATCACGGCGCGCAGGTCGCCTACAGGAGTCAAATCAAAAGACCTGCATCTGGCGAGCCGAACTTGTCCTCGGACACTCCCAGCAATAAAGGCCATACGCCATTTCATTTCACAGCGCGAAAGTCTACGCCATTATAAACAACATATCTATTCAAATGTAAAACACATTATTGAATCATTGAAGTCAACTCCGCGGTGTAGGGGTAGCGAGCCTGCCTCTAACCCAGAGGCCCCGGATAGTATTCCACTTCAGGTTAGGGATTTTTATCTTGATTTTAGGGCTGGTTCGAAGTCCATTCCGTCTACGTGAGAACAACTAAGGAACTATTAACGGTGAGATAGCGATCCCGGACTAGAAAGCCAAGAATAACGGTCGTGAGAATTCGTTACGCTTCACGGCATAATCTGCAGGCCTTAGGGTTGAGCAGCGGTCACTTGGTAGGCCAAGGCCCATCAGGGCTGTATGTGATGTATTTGCTGAACAATACAGGCTTCTGCCCAAATACATGTTCCCATACAAATGAATAATAAAATAAAAATAAAAATCAAATCTACTATGTGGGTACTCACATGGGCGGGAGACCGAGCCACATATAAGCGCCACCCCTATACTATGTGGACACTTACACGGCCGGAAAACCGAGCCTTATGTTAGCGCCACCCCTATAACTCTAAATATCTTGACTTAATCTTGTGACCCCTCACACAGTCGGTAACCAATCCACATGTGAGACGCCACACTTTTAACTACTGACCGGACGTGTTGTACCACCTGGTGAGGAATAAAGGATCCAGCCTCCCTGGAACAACACGTCCGGCCATCAGGGCTGTAGCGCCATGGGGTTTGTTTTGTATTATTCATTTATTTATTTTATTTGTAGCCTCCGTGGCTCAGGCGGCAGCGCGTCGGCCTCTCACAGCCGGGTTCCGAGGTTAAAATCCCGCTCAATCCATGTGAGAGTTGTGCTAGTTAAAGCGGAGGCGGGACAGATTTTTCACCGGGTACTCCGGTTTATCCTGCAATCTTTCATGTCAGCAACACTCTCCAGTATCATTCCATCTGTCAATCATTAATCATTACCCCTGAGGAATGCGACACGATTCCGCAGCTGGCATAATTCCTAACCTCGCCGCTAGATGGGGCTTCATTCTTTCCGTTCATGGCCCGGTCGAAGGACTGGAAACAGGCTGTGGATTTTCATTTATTTTATTTTGAATTCTCCCTACATTAAATGCAGGCTGCCACAAGACAAAAATTACCGTTATAAGTGATGTTCACTGTAAATTATATTAAGCAGTCGCATGTTAACAGCGAAGCGTTGGTAAATCTTTTGAATCCGGACTAGGCGTAATAATACAGGCTGGCGCAACAAAGTAGGATTGGTCCCTGAAAATACATTTCATTATATCACAGGTTCAACGTGGCCTCCACTGCGGCGGATAACCTCTTCGGGACGAGTACTCATATTTCTGACGAATTTGCGGCACAGGTCTTCATGAATTTCACTGCAGAACTGCACAATCCGAGCACGCATTTCCATGCGGCTTTGAGGTCTTGAATCACAAGAATTTAAATCAGGGCTTTAAGAAGGCCATGAGAATCAGCCAATATTGTTGTACTGTGGGTAACGAAGAGACATTACACGATCACCAAATACTCCCCTCAAAAACTCAAGAACATCGTTAGCTGTGTGAGGTGTTGCAACATCTTGCATAATCCACTGCGAATAATTAGGGATAGCGAGAATTTGAGGCCTTGTATCGCTGTGCATTAACTGTCTGACTGAAGAAAAATGGTCCAATTAACCCATGACCTGACAGAGCTACACACAGAGTCACTTCTCCATACGTGTTTTTTTTTTTTTTCGTGAATAATGTCTGGTTTTTCTGTAGCCCCAAACCGCAAATTTTGTTTATTAACTGCCCCGTTGAGATGAAAATAGGCTTCATCAGAGAACCAAGTGATAAACAGTACTTCATCTTTATCTTGAGTCCATAAGGTGCACTGCAATCTCTTCTGCCCGGGAAGATCTGTGAGCTTGTGTAGTACAGTCATTTTGTACGGGTACAATTTAAGGTCACCGTGTAACTGCAGTAAATGGTGCGATATTCCACTTCCCCTTGGAGCTCCCCGTGTTGACTTGTGTGGGCTGCGCTGCATGGCGCCTCACAGAAGACCGAACTGCTTGTGCACATGGTCGCTTTTCTTCCTTCGCACTGCCTTTTTCTTCAAAGTTTATGTATAAGCGAAGGATGGTGTTCGATGCTGGTGCCCATCTAATCTGAAATACAGCTCGAAATTTCCTTTGTGTCGTTGTAACATTTTTTGATTTGCAATAAAAGATAACTGTTTTGGCGCGCTGCTGAACGGAAGGTCGGCCGTGGTCGGCCATGGCAGAAAGCTCACTGGAATGCAGGCATTTGGAGATAAAGCAGCAGTGTCACCCGTACAGATATTTCCATGAAACAGGGAAGGTGTGCGCGAAATTTTAACAACATAGTACATAAGCTGCATTTTATATTTGCTTTTCAAGTGTGTCAACTATTCGTGCGCCACCCTGTAGAAGACAGCTGATGTACCCGTGCTTTGCTACGGAATTTTACATTGTATACAGAATTCTAGATTAGGTAGTGTACACGTTGTGAGCAAGATTGTATGAAATTGCATAGCTCTTAACGTTACCCTAGAAACGCGACGGGGAAGTCACCAAACCTATTTTCTCATATGAAGACTGGGTTAGGGAATGTTCATTGTAATGGTAGGCCCACTTGCCTACCATCAGTAACAATCAGATTGGGGAGTTTTCATTATAATGCAGACACTCGATCTCCACCTGCCTTTTTACATCCTCAGAAAGACTGTCTTAGTAGTTTTCCCAACAGAAATGAACACAGGTCATTACAGTGACTTCAGTAGGGATGGCGCGAATAAAAGCAATGCTTTCGTATGATACTCGATCAAATGAAAAACCACACATTTTTCTCACTTTTAACGAACAGCACTACGCTGTTGACCTAACAGTCCAAAGTTCCAGAGCTGGAATGAGCAAGCTGCAGACCGCCGTGATCCGTGAACACTCCTCTTCGTTTTTCGGCGGGGAGTTTGGATAGTGGAGAGTACCAGGGCAAAAACCATGCCCTTTTACTAATCTTGTTTCCTGGGAGTACCCGATGAGACGGAAAACCTAAATTCATACACTATCTGACTTGGAGGCAAATTTTTCTTCCAAACCAGAGGAGAAACCCCTCTTCACTGCTAATGTGAAATAAAACGAATGTACAATTTCATAAAAGTGAAAAGGAAGAAGCTTTTCTTAAGAAACGGCTCTTTTCAGGGTTGAATTTTGAGTTATCTATTGAATTGTGGTGCTATAATTTGGAATCCATCTAAATTGTAATTCGTTTTTGTTAGTGACTTTACGTCGCACCGACACGGATAGGTCTTATGGTGACGATGGGATAGGAAAGACCTAGGAGTTGGAAGGAAGCGGCCGTGGACTTAATTAAGGTACAGCCTTAGCATTTGCCTGATATGGAGATGGGAGACTACGGTAAACCATCTCCAGGGCTGCCGAAAATGGGATTCGAACCCACTATCTCCCGGATGCAAGCTCATAGCTGCGCGCCAATAACCGCACGGCCAACTCACCCGGTAAATTGTAATTTTAGACCAGGGCATATAAGTGAGTCTCTGCCGTAAATGTACGCACTGCTTATTCGAAATAGCGCGTCAGAGTAAGGATTGAATAGCTGAAATTCTATGATGAACCAGTGAGTTACATCTGAGCAGTATCAGGAAATGTATGAACCAGAGAAACGGCATGTTAAAGAAGAAAGTTTTCCAACTCCCCAGCTATTTCGCGCCAATATTCAGGCAGGCTGTTATACTCGGTACGCAGCAGTCATCCCATCTATCGGAGTTGAGTGGCACCATAAGAGACATAAAATATCACAACAAACAACAGGAAATGTAATGCTATTGTTGATCAATGGTATGCGTTTTCGATATTGTAGGCCTTCACTTACTTTTCTTCCGACTCTGAAATACCACACACCGGGCGAGTTGGCCGTGCGCGTAGAGGCGCGCAGCTGTGAGCTTGCATCCGGGAGATCGTGGGTTTGAGCCCCACTGTTGGCAGCTCTGAAAATGGTTTTCCGTGGTTTCCCATTTTCACACTAGGCAAATGTACCTTAATTAAGGCCACGGCCGCTTCCTTCCAACTCTTAGGCCTTTCCTATCCCATCGTCGCCATAAGACCTGTGTTGGTGCGACGTAAAGCAACTACCAAAAAAAAAAATACCACACTTATCATAGTCGGTACGGTAAAACTGAATAAAACATAAATGATCGGAAATTGTATTATGTATAACTGTTGCTATGTAGTAGTTGTCGATAGGACCAATAACACGGGCACTTAAAAATTACATTTTAGGTGCGTTCCCCTAAACTACAATTTCATCCAGGGCGAATAAAATTGTTTATAGCTTAGACTGTAACTTCTTATTCCCCGACTCTATATACCGACTTTCTCGTGGCTCGGCATTAATATGGACTTGGCAACAAAAATACAAATTCATGAATATCTGTGTGTTTTTTTGCTAGTTGTTTTACGTCGCACCGACACAGATAGGTCTTACGGCGACGATGGAACAGGAAAGGGCTAGGAGTGGGAAGGAAGCGACCGTGGCCTTAATTAAGGTACAGCCCCAGCATTTGCCCGGTGTGAAAATGGGAAACCACGGAAAACCATTTTCAGGGCTGCCGACAGTGGGGTTCGAACCTACTATCTCCCGAATACTGGATACTGGCCGCAATTAAGCGACTGCAGCTATCGAGCTCGGTCATGAATATCTGTGTTATCATAGCCGGTACGGTAAAATAAATAATATAAGGCGTGACACATTTATATATATGAAGAGTTTTGTCTGTATATTGCTCAGAATTTGAAGATAATGGTATTTCTGTATCGGTCATGCCCACAATAACAAGGAAGTGCACTTTTTACTTTTCTGTAATTTCTGGCTGTCTGTGAATAAAGACATAAATGATCGGAAATATAATTCTATATAACTTTATTGTGTAGTATTTATCGATAGGACCACCAATGATATATTTGAGAATTAAATTTTAGGCCTTCCCCTAAACTACCATTTCACTCGGCGTGAAAAATGATTTATAGCCTAGATTGTAGTGGCGCATCCCCGACTTTACATACCGATTTTCATGAAATTCTCTTCAGCCGTTTCGCGTGATGCGTGTACATACATACATACATACATACATACATACATACAGACAGACAGACAGACAGACAGACAGACAGACAGACAGACAGACAGACAGACAGACAGAAATTACGGAAAAGTAAAAAGTGCACTTCCTTGTTACTGTGGACATGTCCGATACAGAAATACCATTATTTTCAAATTCTGAGCAATGTACAGACAAAACTCTTAATATATATATAAATGTGTCACGCCTTATATTAATCCACTCACAATTGTAAGAAAGTCCAATAGTAGTCTACGGCTGTGCCTTGATGTTCGCGCTCTAGATAATGTTGCCTACAATGTTGACATATTAGAAGACAGATCTGAAGGTATTTACAACGCCCCCAATCTTAAAAAATATTTTGAGAAGGAAGATTAAAAAAAAGAAAATCCTCATAGTATTTTATTTTTCCCTGAAAGAGAGGCATATGTACCAGGAACGTACGGTAGATGCAGTATTGTTATATCAACACACTACTGTGGAGATCTGACCGTGTTCAGATACGATGGCGGCGCTTAAAGGCTGATGCTGTCTTTCAGTTCTTGTATTAGAAATGGATTTGTTTCAAACACCTTGCTCTTCAAGTCTCCCCACAGAGAAAAATTACAGGCTTTAATATCCGGAAAACATGGCGGCCACAACTTTTTGCTAACCGTTCGTTCATGGACTTGCTGCAGGGATACGTTAAACGTGCCGCATGCATGTTGTTTCCTTGCTGGAAGAATTAGGTCTGTGTTTCATCTTCAGTAAGTTGATCACAAAATATACGAAAAAATCTATACAGACAACCGTGTCGACGGTAGTGTCAAAAAGTATCAGTCCAATGATGCGCGTTCCTAACACACCACACAAAACAGCGATATTTTCATCATGGACTGTCTACTGGTACACTGTGTTAGGGTTCTCTGTTGCCCTTTACCGCATATTCTGCAAATCAAGTGGCCGGAAAGATGAAACCATGACTCATCAGTCATCACTCATTATTTATCGGTAAGGAGAGGACAAATAAGTCTCTGGTAAGACCCCAATTAGAGTATAGTTTCAGTGTATGGGACCCTCACCAGGATTACTTGATTCGAAAACTGGAAAGAATCCAAAGAAAAGCGGTTCGATTTGTTCCGGGTGCTTCCCGGCAAAACAGTAACGTTACGAAAATGTTGCAATATTTGGGGTGGGAAACTTGGGAGAAAGGAGACGGTTATCGATTTTGGGAGATTTTGTATGGGAATCCTCCTGCATACGTCACGAAGAAACTCGACACCATACAATTTCGGGCGATCAGCCATCTGTTTAGGTGCTATGCGATCCACACCAACAAATGCTCTCTTAATAGAAGCTGGAGAATTATCTTTGCATATTCGTCGAGAAATGATAGGCAAGAAATTTCTGATACAAAGTTCTGCTATCTCACAGCATCCCTTTCTTATTGCACTTCAACGATATAGACCGTTATAGACGAGGGACATGGGCGACGCTCGCGGTACAAGCCATAGTTTCTGTTATGCTGCTACAACGAACTGAAAACAATTTTCTCACTAACCTCAAAACGCAAAACATGCGCGGATGAGAAGATAGCTTCCAGTGTTCTATATACTATCTACCTAGATATCTCACCACAGAAGATCATACACAGAGCTACATTCTGGCTCTGATTCGCTCCGTGTGGCCCAATAGTACTTGTATCTTCAAGGATGGTTTCAAATTCGATGACTAGGTGGGATATGCATATTACAGCCAACAAACGGGAGAAACTATTGCCCGAAACTTCTATTTATACAGCGGAAATTTTAGCTATATGTGCTGCACTTCGTCTTTGTCAAAACAAGCGATTCGATTCCGCTCTCATCATTACGGACTCCCAAAGTGTTATGAAGAAATTACAAAATCTTATGGTTACTTGTATGACATCGCGGAGCGTGCTTTTAACATCTACTCTTCAGGTTGCTCCGTAGCATTTTTTTGGGTCAAAGGACATAGACTAGTGGAATTTTGGGCAATGAAAAGGCTGGCGCACTAGCCAAACGTGGTGCATCGGAAGGTCTACTTACAGCGCTGCAACTCCCATGGATGGACTTCACTCCCACTATTCGACAACAAATTCGTCACAAGTGGTCCACGGAATGGGAAACATCTCAACTTTACAAAGGGAGAGCGTATGCTCTCGTACAGCCCAATATCCCTCCTAAGCCAAGGCATTATACGTTTCATCGGTCACGATGACTAACGGTTTCAGTAATCAGAACGAGGCTGAACCATGGATCATTCCCTTCACATCTACATCGCATAGGGATTTTGGATTCATCACGCTGTCGATGTCAGTAGGCGGAGAATGGCGATCTCAACCACATTTTGTTTAAGTGTGGCCTTTATGATACTTCTCGAAGCCGCTTTCTATCTGAACTATGTCATCTACAAGTGCCATTCCCGACCAGCGCTGCATTGGTGTTGCAAAGTGAAAACAATTCAGTTCACAATGCTGTGATGGACTTTTTGAGAACCACGGATATAGGAATTTGACTTTGTGCTCATCGCATTGTTGCCAGTGTTTTGTTTGGTCTCCCCCTCTCCTCCCGTAAAAGAGATTCAGTGTGGTTTTATGTACTTGATGAATGTGGGCGATTTGGATTTTATTTCTTATAAGTATTTTGCGCTGACAATTCATATTTTTGTATGTGTGCTGTGAGTGTTCATTGTACATGGAAGATGACCAAATATTGTTACAACAAATGTCCCTTCTGCCACTGTTCTCACGTGTTCGTACCCGCATTCTTCCTACTTTAATTTCCTTTGCATAATAATAGTAATAATAATAATAATAACAACAATAATAATAATAATAATAATAATAATAATAATAATCCGTTTACCCTCCAGGGTTGGGTTTTTCCCCAGACTCAGCGAGGGATCCCAACTCTACCTCCTCAAGTGCAGTGTCCTGAAGCATGAGACTTTGGGTCGAATAATAAAACTGGGGAGGAGGACCAGTACCTCGCCCAGGCGGCCTCACCTGCTATGCTAAATAGGGGCTTTGTGAGGGTGGGAAGATTGGAAGGGATAGACAAGGAAGAGGCAAGGAAGCGGCCGTGGCCTTAAGTTAGGTACCATCCCGGCATTTGCCTGAAGGAGAAGTGGGAAACCACGGAAAACCACTTCGAGGATAGCTGAGGTGAGAATCGAAACCCCCTCTATTCAGTTGACCTCATGAGGCTGAGTGGATCACGTTCCAGCCCTCGTATCACTTTTCAAATTTCGTGGCAGAGCCGGGAATCGAACCCGGGCCTCTGAGGGTGGCAGCTAATCACACTAACCACTACACCAAAAAGCGGATAATAATAATAATAATAATAATAATAATAATAATAATAATAATAATAATAATAATAATAATAGGCCTATTAATAATAATAATAATAATTTTATGTATGTCTACCCCTTAGTCCCTTTCCTGATACGGGGTCAGAGATGAGGTGATATGAAATGATAGGGCATGTTTTTACGGCCGGATGCTCTCCTGGCGTCAATCTCAGTTGAGAAGCTACTGAAGATGGAATGAATGATAGTGAGTGAAAATGGGTGACCGCAGAAAACCATTCTCAGGACAGCCAACAGTGGGATTCGAACCACTCGAATGTAGAGCGTGGCTCCATAGGCGTAGCGCGTCAACACGGGCGAGCACTCCTTTCGGTAATAATAATAATAATAATAATAATAATAATAATAATAATAATAATAATAATAATAATAATAATAATAACAGGTTAATATCTGAGGGTGAACCTTGCTCAATTCAAGTCACGGCTGCTACCTTCCCAGTCTTAGCCCTTTCCTATGTCAGCATCGCCAATAACTTAATTACTTAAGTGCGATGCTTAAGAAAAAAATAGTAATATGCATGAAGTGATATGATTCCGCTGCAAGCTTTCGAGGGGTGTACCTAGTGTAGTCCTTCGATGGGTCAAACAGGTACTGTATAAATAATATTCAAGTGGGTACAGTTCATACAACCGAATATTCAATAGTAAAGAGAGCAGGGAACTTCTTGACCCAATGACCTTTCTTCGAAATTAATGCCATTTCACTTGTGACGAACGAGTTTCTCGAATGTCGCCGAATATCGTGCATGTTACAACATATCCCATGACAAAATTACCCCTCTGACATTTCGATTAATTTTACATCTCGTGTTTCTGTAACAATCATCCATATACACTGCACGGAAGTGTCCAATCTTACGACGACCTTCGTACATCTAGTAATCACGTGAGTTTCGGATTAAGATAAAAAGGGTGAAGATCAATGGGTGTGTTTTGCGTCATTATCTTAAAATCATGCAAAATCTATGTTACCACACAGTATCTGCCATGGTGATACAGCTACATTTGACGGGACGAAACGTTATAACGTGGCAGGGAATAAATATGTAATCCAATATTTTGAAACTCTTGCCTAATTACGTGAAATGCACCAAGTGCCCCGTATTTCACCTTGTCGTCGACAATGAGAACAACTACCGACGAAATCAATAAACGAACTGCAGTCAATAAAAATATTAGGAATAAAAACGTGGGGAAACAATCATTTAACCAATATGAAAAAAAAAAAAAATCAACACTATATAACTTAATCTCCGATTGAACCAGCAACAAAGTGACGTATTCTGACTAACGGACTCCCAGTAAAAAGCACATTGCTGAAAACGTGACATTCTATACTTGCAACAACCTTAATTAACTGGTAACGCTGCACACATCCAGGGCATGCTATAAATAACCAAGGGTATGGCAAGAAACCTAATGCATGTTTAATACAAAATCGTGGATCTACCTGTCAAGAAAGTGAAATTCTTCATCCCTACCTTTCGAATTTCACATGCTGTGCTGCTGGTGAAGCTTCTTCCCAATAAGTAGGTGTTTCCATAATTAGACAGCTCGATACTGAACATGTGATACGGTTAAATGAGGAAAACCAAACGAATACGCAGTCCAAACGACACAATAACAACACTTATTAATGCTTATAATGTGCATATCACAAAAATACTCTAAAATCACAACGTAAGTTGCACACTCAAAGTCTTCGCTAACTCCGCGCCGCAACTGTGCACTCATTTGTTTCCACGCCTCAGTACACGTGCCGACTACTATGACGTCACCCGTCACACGATCGCCATGTGTCCTTGCTTCACGGTCACGTGGAAACGAAGGCGACTGGCTGAAGCGAGAGGCAGACCAGGAGATTATCGGTATGCGGTAACAAATAAATCTAGCGTGGTCTTTTTTGTTTGTTTGTTTGTTTGTTTCAGTACATCTTATTGTTTTCAGCTCTGCAAAATGAATTTTCTAGTTTGTCCCTTCCAATGGGAACTACATGAAACGAAAAAGCAGTAGACACGTGGCATGCAACATGCATCGAACACAAAACTACTGTCGT
The DNA here is from genome assembly GCF_040414725.1 of Anabrus simplex. NCBI lineage: Eukaryota > Metazoa > Arthropoda > Insecta > Orthoptera > Tettigoniidae > Anabrus > Anabrus simplex. The sequence continues at coordinate 645,079,116 of NC_090265.1, read as the reverse complement.
ACTGTGGTTATAGTGGGGATAGAGCTGCAGGTTCATAACCGGCGGAGAGGAGAGGGGCATCTAACTCATCTAGGGAGGGGAGCAAGTGGGCACGGCGAGGCTGTCGATAAACTTATGGGAAACAGTGACTAAGGGGTTTCTGATTTTTAGACGGATTATTAATAAACTGAGCATCAAGTAATGTACCAAGAGTTTACTGAGATACATGTACGCAGTACCTTGCTTATTATGCTTTTCAGCGTTCAGTCTGCAACAGTACAGGCGATTGCGAATTAGAGAGAGAGAGGGTGGAGGGACGGGGGGGGGGGGGGGGGACGGGGGGTGGCAGGGCAAAGACATTTACAGACAACAACAAGTATCCGCGTTTGTGCGATATAGCATAGCGGGGGGTGGGGGCGGGGTTGTACATATACACCAAAACTGAAAGAAAAAGAAAATGAAGCTACAAAATGGTCAGTTGTTTGAAGCTTTCTGAGCAAATTTCGACAGAGAGGTAAAGGCTGACAGTTTACCAACTTAAGTGCGGTAGTAATAATAGCTTTTGAAAATTTGATTTAATACTGTACAATCAAACTTTCACCAATGGAACAATATTACTCATGTACTAAAATTAAATAGAAGTACGGCGTGTCCGCCTCTGTGGTATAGTGGTTAGCGTGATTAGCTGACACCCCCGGAGGTCCGGGTTCGATTCCCGGCTCTGCCACGAAATTTGAAAAGTGGTACGGGAGGTCAACTGAGTAGAGGTGGGTTCGATTCCCACCTCAGCCATCCTCGAAGTGGTTTTCCGTGGTTTCCCACTTCTCCTCCTGGCAAATGCCAGGATGGTACCTAACTTAAAGGCCACGGCCGCTTCCTTTCCCCTTCCTAGCCTGTCCCATCCAATCTTCCCATCCCTCCACAAGGCCCCTGTTCAGCATAGCAGGTGAGGCCGCCTGGGCGAGGTACTGGCCATTCTCCCCAGTTGTATCCCCCGACCCAAAGTCTGAAGCTCCAGGACACTGCCTCTGAGGCGGTAGAGGTGGAATCCCTCGCTGAGTCCGAGGGAAAAACTGAACCTGGAGGGTAAACATATAAAGAAGAAGAAGACGTACGGCGTGATTATAGAATTAAAAATCATTTAGTATTTGACTACACACTAAGTAAAGAGACTGAGACACGCGGGTGAATCCAACACCACCAAGATACCTTGGCAAAAAGTATACACCTGCCACCCTTCCTCACGACAAACGACACTTGTTGCTTATTTCCGCTAATAATTGTGTTAATAATTAAATGAAATAAAGGAAAGCATTTGTTAATAAGACAACAGGGCTTGTTTCCTAGTTTCAGGCGGCTAAAATAGAATAAAATGTAATGTTTTCTCCTCAAAGTGGCGGGGGAGGGGCCCTCCTTATTGCCGCTACTGGTCTGCAAGTCTCTGTAAATTAACTTATTTTTCTTTCAGGTTTGCTTTACGTCGCACCGACGATGGGACAGGAAACAGCTAGCGGTGGGACGGAATCGACCATGGTCTTGCTGATGTGAAAATAGGGAACCACGTAAAACCATTTTCAAGGCTGCCGACAGTGGGGTTCGAACCCACTATCTCCCGAATATAAACTTATAGTAATATGACCCGAACCGCGCAGCTACTCGCGGTGTTGTGAACTAATTAAACGCCTCCATAATCCCCTATTTGTAACTAGCTCTGTGGCCTCGTTTAGTTCCATACGTCGAATCTTTAAATAATTTGAAATGCTTCTCTTACTCTCCATTCGCTTCGCATGACCTCACCAACGAAGCCGGTTTATGCGTACCGCTTCATCCATCGAGTTTCTTCCCA